>NC_081430.1:39411216-39496216 GCF_949786415.1 Peromyscus eremicus
TAAATAATTAAATAAGAAATGAACACACAAACAAACAAGAAGCAAATAAATAAAAGCTATATTTGGCAAAAAAAAAAAAACCCTGTGCTTCCTTCCTGTGAGGTCTATGCTCAGCACCATCCATTCGCACTGGATACCCATCTCCACAAAGAACTCCGTGCAGAAAGAGCATCCTCACACTTCCTGCTCTGTCTTCAAAAGGAGAAGCACCTCCACTCCAGGTTATGAATATTTTTGCCCATTGCTGTTAGGGATTGTGTAGTGGGAGGGGTGCACTGCCTTGGAGTAAGGAGGATTGGAGCCTTCCCACAGGAGTTTAGATAAAAGACAAATTAATTAACTTGTCAAACCATCCTCTCAGATAGCAAAAATGCAATAAATTCTCACATAATGAAATGTCATTTCCAAGTTGAACTGAAACAAGCAGATCCAAAGGCATCTACTAATTTCAGAATTTTCTGCCATGGCTGTATGTGGTGCCAGAGGAGCATTCTGTAATGGTAAGCTTTGGATAATTCACATTACACAAGTTCAGCTCGTGTATAGCTGGAAAGCATGGTGTCATCAACATCATCCTTTCAGTGAATAATGCCCAAAGTGAGAATGCTTTACATAAACCATTGAATGAGATTTGATTAAAAATTTAAAAGTAAAAGAAATTCTATTCTATGCTCATTTAAATTATCTTAGTAATATTTAGCTTTGTTATATTTGGCTCTTTAATTTTAATAAGTTAAAGTAGTTTAGAAGAAAAGAATTTTGAACCATAATAATTTAATTCCTTATATAATTTCTATGTGTGTTATTGTTAAATGCACCCTTGTATAACACCTGAAATTTTTTAGAATTTATTCAAATGTGCATGCCTATGCTTTAAAAATTTTTGATGATTATAATTGATAGAATCTAAATTATATAAAATATTTTTATAGCAAAATCATTAGGTATGATGAAATGTGTAGATGAATATACATAAGTTCTAAATATATAGCAATCATACATATATAACATTTTTATCATGTTAGTACCCATTAAATATTTTGTTCTAGAGAGAGAATAGAGAAAGATTAAAAAGATTTAATTTGGTCTTAATATTATGACAAAATTTAATGTTACAATAACAGATTGCATATGCTGTTAAATTTCCCTCTTGTGAAAGTACATGTGTCAAAAGAAAGGAATGGGATACTTATGTACTGCTTTTCTAGCTAGAATTATAATTACTAAATATGTCACAGTGTGGCATGAAGCCCTCTGTTTGTAGGTTTGCCCAGACCCTGCACTTTCTGGAGATGAGACTTAATCTTTGATCTTCAGCAAGTTAATGAAATCTCATTGGACTAATTTCCTCATCTGTAAAATCAACCTGATAACACTTCTCAAAAGGATGGGGAGGAAGATATGAACATGAGCAGAGCAGGCAATGGTCAGACTTCAGCTGTAGTGTTGATTCTTTCCTTAGGTGAAGTAACATCTAACTACTGTGTCACATGGCTCATGACATGGCACTGTCTGGTAACATGGTGTATAAGGAGCACCATGTCATTTCTTAAACCAGGAGTGCAAATGGTTTCTGATTTTTCAATAAAATATTGAAAGAGGTGTTATTAAATTTCAAAACTCTAAAACATACATTTCTACTTTATTCAAAGAAGTTTTTCCTTTTTATTACATTTATTTATTGACTTATTTGTTTAGTGTGTAGGTGTGCGTGTGTGTGTGTAAATATGTGGGCCTAAGTGTGCTCTGCCACAGGTGGAGATTAGAGGACAAACTGCAGGAGTCAATTCTCTGCCATGTGGGTCCCAGAGATTGAACTGGGTTTGTGGCAAGTGCCTTAATCAACTAAGCCATCTTGCCAGCCTATTCCAATAAACTTTTATAATACTTCCTAAAACTCTGGCAAAGATGAAGCAGTGCTACCCATAAGGCCTTTATAGCCCAGGAAAAACCTGAAAGGTGGTAAGATTCCACTTATGGAAACATTTCTTTTTTTAATATTTTTTTTTCTTTATTGAGAAATTTTTTATTTATTTTACATACCAACCACAGATCCCCTTCTCCTCCCTCCTCCCATCTATCCCTGGTGCATGAATTGGCTTTTTGGAGCCCATTACCTATGGGGGAACACTTTGCAGAGCCTTGATGCAGTGGGGAGGGGCTTGGACCTGCCTCCACTGAATGTACCAGACTTTGCTGAGTCCTCATGGGAGGCCTTACCTTTTCACAGAAGAGAATGAGGGATGGGTTGGGAGGAAGGCTGGGGAACATTGCTTTACATAAAATAACTCCTAACTAGCTTGAAATAACATTGTTTCAATTAAATAACTGTCCCAAATGGAATACACTCTATTTTTGGTTCCAGTTAAAAATACGAAAATATATTTTGCAAAGCTCTAACTGCAGATAGACATGGCTATTTTAAAGCTGCCGCTTTGCACTTTGCAACCCCCACCCCGCCCGCCTCTTTAATCACAGTATGGTAGCCATGGTTATGGATAGAGCTGTTTTTTAAGGGATGTGTGCTTGGGTCTTTACTCTTTGACTTCTTTTATATTTTATTGTTTACTATGGGGTGTCCACATTTAGAACACCAAGAACACAGCTGAGTAGAAGTTTAAGAAGCATGAATTTAAATTTTGAGCACTCTTTACCATTTTGGTTGAAAATGAGAAAGATAACTGCCGAACCTGCAAAATCCATCCCTAGTCATCTCATAGATGTCTTGCTTATGAAACTGATGTCTCCTTTACTAAGCATACTGCATTATTGACTGAGAACTTTTAAAAACACTATGCTAGAAATCATAAGCATACAGACAGCAGGCTCAGAACCTATAGCAATCATGAAGATAGATAAACCAAAATGAGACAGATGGATATACAACACCACAAGAATATTAGTTCTTTTTATGAGTAAAATAATTTTAATAATAACACAGTTTTGAATAATGTTACCAATGGGCTCCTGTTGCTTTTTCTAGATGATAAGGCTGAAGCAATGGACTCATCATCTTTATGGGAACTGTTACAGTAGATGATTTGCCATTTTAATAGCAATCAGTGTCTAACCTAAAGACTGACTATTCTAAATCATGTACAAGTAACTATAAAACTTCATACTACTCCTATAACAGTGATCAAAGGCAGGTGGTGAAGTGCTGGGCACAAGCATGAGGACCTAAGTTTGTCCCCAGAACCCATGTAAAGAACATGTCTTTTTTTTTTTTTTTCAAGATGGTACACACTTGTCAATCCAGCACAAGAGAGGCAGAGACTTCAGGGTCTCTAGGGCTCTCACACTCTAGCATGGCTGGATCAGAGCATTTCAGCCCATGTCAGAGACTCTGTACTGAATAGTTTTATGTCAACTTAATGAAAGCTTGAGTCATTTGAGAACAGGAAACCACAACTGAGAAGGTGCTTCCACTAGACTAGCCCCTAGGCAAGCTTGTGGGCCATTTTCTTGATTGATGTAAGAGGGCTCATATCACTGTGAATGATGCCACCCACAGCCTTATGGTCCTGGGTACTATAGAAAAGCAGACCTAGCAAGCTATAAGGAATAAGCCAGTAAGTAGCATTTTTCCACGGCCTCTGCTTCAGTTCCTCCCTCCAGGTTCCTGAATTGAGTTCCTGCCCTGACTTCCCTCAGTGATGGACTTCCATGTGGAACTATAAGCTAAAACAAATTCTTTTTTCCCCAGGATTGTTTCTGGTCTTTTTTTTTTTTTAATCACAGCAATAAATACCCCAAATAAGACACTGTTCACAAAACACATTGGGTAGCACCCAAAAATGGCCCTTGATGTTGACTCCAGCCTCCATGTACCTGCACACATGAGAACATGTACCCACACACGTAAATACACTAAAATGTGAAACATTTTATTTATTACAAATAAAAATAAAAAAAAATATTTATTACAAATATTGCCTGTACTTCTGATCAGCTGAACAGTTAAAGTCATTTCATTCCTAAGTGTTCTGCCTTCTAGCTTGCTTCCAAAGTCACTTTTAGTAAGAATCTAATGTCCCACAACTTTCTGTAGCTCCCTGTGGCCTTATTTTGTCATTTCACTTCTTTTTTTTTAATTTTGTAATTAATTTAATTTTACATATCAGCCACGGATTTCCCAGTCCTCCCTCTTCCCACCCCCGAGCCTTCCCCCCAATCCTCCCCCCATTCCCACCTCCTCCAAGGCAAGGTCTCCCCTGGGGATTCAGCTTGGCCTGGTAGATTCAGTTGAGGCAGGTCCAGTCCCCTCATCCCTACACCAAGGCTGAGCAAAGTGTCCCAGAATAGGCCCTAGGTTCCAAAAAGCCAGCTCATGCACTAAGGACAGGTCCCAGTCCCACTGCCTAGGGGCCTCCTAAATAGTTCAAGCTAATCAGCTGTCTCACTTACCAGAGGGCCTGATCCAGTTCCATGGGGGCTCCTCAGCTATTGGTTCACAGTTCATGTGTTTCCACTAGTTTGGCTATTTGTCCCTGTGCTTTTTCCAATCATCGTCTCAATATCTCTTGCTCATATAATCCCTCCTCTCTCTCACCGATTGGACTCCTGGAGCTCCACCTGGGGCTTGACCGTGGATCTCTGCATCCGCTTCCATCAGTCACTGGATGAGAGTTCTATCATGACAGTTAGGGTGTTTGGCCATCAGATCACCAGAGTAGGTCAGCTCGGGCTTTCTCTTGACCACTGCCAGTAGTATATTGTGGAGTTATCTTTGTGGATTTCTGGGGGCCTCTCTAACACTCTGTGTTTTCCTATTTCCATGGGGGACTTCATTTATAATGGTGTCTCTTTCCTTGTTCTCCCACTCTGTTCCTGATCCAGCTGCGACCTCCCACTCCCCTAAGCTCTCTTTCCCCTGACCCTTTGCCCTCCATTACCCACCCCCTCATGTCCAGGTTGCTCATGTAGATCTCCTCCATTTCTCTGTCGTTGTCACTGAGTGATCCCTGTGCCTTTCTTAGGGTCCTCTTTACTAGGTAGCCTCCCTGGAGTTGTGAGTTGCAGTCTGGTTATCCTTTGGTTTACATCTAGTATCCACTTATGAGTGAGTACATACCATGTTTGTCTTTCTGAGTCTGGGTTACCTCACTTAGGATGATTTTTTTCTAGTTCCACCCATTTGCCTGTATTGTTTTTCTCTGCTGAGTAGTACTCCACTGTGTATATGTATCACATTTTATTTATCCATTCTTCATTTGAAGGGCATCCAGGTTGTTTCCAGGTTCTGGCTATAGCAAATAATGCTGCTATGAACATAGTTGAGCATGTGTCCTTGTGGTATGTTTGAGCATTCCTTGGGTATATGCCCAAGAGTGGTATAGCTGGGTCTTGAGGGAGATTGATTGCCAATTTTCTAAGAAAGCACCATATTGATTTCCAAAGTGGTTGCACAAGTTTGCATTCCCACCAACAATGTAGGAGTGTTCCCTTGCTCCACATCCTCTCCAGCATAAGCTGTTGTCAGTGTTTTTGATTTTAGCCATTCTGACGGGTGTAAGATGGTATCTCAGAGTCGTAATCACAATCACTCATATAATGTTTTTTTTTTTCCTTCCATGAAGACATCAACCAAAGTTTTGTAACCAGATATGTGGAGTGACTTTGTTTTTTTATTCTGCTTAGAATGACATCTTCCTTCTGTCTCCTACAGCATAAATCCAGCCCAACACCCAGGGTCATCTGTCCAAATTGCCACAGTGTCCAGATAAACTTTTCTCCTTCACACCACACTACCTACTTCCTTTCAAATAACTTGAGGCTTTTTATGGCTTTCTTCATACTTGAAAAGCATGCCTCATATTTGGTGCTTTGGTTGGTTTTTTTTGTTGTTGTTGTTTTGGTTTGGTTTGGTTTGGTTTTTTTGGCTTGAGTTTTAGTATAGATGGTAATTGTAAGTTCTCAAGACAGCATTTGAGTTTTGTTTATGATTAGAACCCTAGTTTTCAAATTTCTGTTACATCATTGATGCTGATGTCTATATCATGTGTGTGTGTGTGAGTCTATGTGTGCCTATGAGTGTGTCTGTGTGTGTATGCATGTGTCTATGTATTTATGTATTTATTTGTGTGTGTGTGTGTGTGTGCGCGTATCTGTGTGTGTCTATGTGTTCATGTATTTATGTGTGTGTCTATGTGCATATATATCTATGTGTATATGTATGTGTGTTGTGTGTGTGTGTGTGTGTGTGTGTATGAATGTGGGAGTCAGAGGCTAACATCAAGTGTCCTCACTCTCCCTTTCAATAACTCTCCTTATTTTTGGAGACAGGGTCTCTCATTGAACCTAGAAGTCTCATTCTGCTGGAACTGGCTAACATCTTCATGTCTGTACAAGGCCCAGACATCTTCATGTCTCTACCTCCCTAGAGCTGCGATTATAGCAGGAGCCAATGTACTGGCTCGTATATGAATGCTGGAAAACTGATCGTAGACCCTTGTGCTACGTAGCTGCCACATTACTGACCGAGCCATCTTCTCTGACTTTTGTGTTTTTAAAAAGTAGTCCTGCTTACAGGCTAACACAACACTATGTCACTATGCAAAGAATACAACAGCTAAGCCATACTGGTTGAGTCAAATACATTAATCTCTTGTGTAGGAACATGACCTAGGGGTGCTGTACAAATTGCCTGTTGTAATCTCAGTACAAGGTACCACTCAATAGGTATTGTTTGATTCCTATAGCCAGAAAAGTCATTGTGGAGGCATATATTCACTTTTTTTTTAAAAAAAATCCAAACTGTGAGGACTTACTATGTACTAGGTTCAAAGTGGAAAATCACATCCTCTGGCGTGGTGCTGCAGCAACAGAACAGATGTCTAAATTCCTAGAGCTGGAGTGACAGCCCTGTGATGAAGAGTACTTATTGCTCTTTTCAAGATGATGTAATCTGTTTAATTGTAATGACTGGAATTATCTATACTTCCAATGATATTTCATCCTTCAATGTCTAATTTTGCTCTACTTATGTCTATAGGCTGTCATGTTTCCCTTTGAACCTAGATACGAGGAAGAATGAACATTAATGATTTCATTTGCTAATAGTCACCAAATGGCTCTAAAGATGCACAGATTAGATGGACACCTTCCAAAAGCACTCTGAGTTGCCCCGTGCTCCATTTGGAAATGGACTGAAGAGTAAGAAATCTTAAGTTTCTCCCTTTCTCGCTGCTGTGAAACATCAAGAATTGGGGCTGTGAACAAGTCTTACTATTCATGATCCCACAACATGATCTGTCCAAAATGAGATGCTCATAACCCAGACACCTTGGCCTACCTCCAAGGAAAGTAATCACAATCCGTTTACCTGAAAGGCCTAGTGCAGCAAGAGCTGGATTTGGGTTTGTCTCCTGCTTAGCTGGATGTTACGCAGCATCATTGGATGGCCAGAAAACAGCTGTTATGTTTGACCTTTTTCTACTCTATCTGTTTGGACATCTAAACATTCCTTTATAAAATACTTTGACTGAGAACTTGGGCCCATAAGACCTAGAGATTCCTTCTGCTTCCTCTCAGTCCAGGAATTCTGATGTCCTTATATCATCCTAGCGCTGCAGCTCCAATGGTTGCATGGTGTGGGCATGTTTAAACTCACCACTAGGTATTCATTTTCCATCAACTCTGTTATCAAGAAGTCATGAAACGTTCCTACACAGGTATCTTAGTTTCAATCACACCCCATGATGAAGCACGTCTTAGATTCATGTTTGACTCACAATCCTAAACCTAGAGCATGAAAACTCATGGTGCCTATTTCTAGTGGTCCTTAATAGCACACTGTGCTTTATTTCTTGTAAGTCAAGGTAAGCTTATCAATGACAAATGCTAGGATCAGAAACCTTTTGTATATTCTACTGAGTGGCATTTCTTAGCAGATAACTTAGTAAACCACTATAGAAGGAATCACTAACACCTGTCTTCTTTCTTTTATAACTATTTTCTTTATTATATGTCACACATAGAAGTGGCCAGTACTGGTGGTTATTGATATCTGGTCAAGGAAAGTGAAGCAACATCTTTCAAAAGGAAGAGCTACTGATTACTGGCATTTGTAGGGCCCTCTCCATGTGCCAGACTGTATGTAATTCTGTTCAATTGTCATTGTAATTCTATAAAGTGACCTTGATATTCCCAGTTTAATAATGAGAAGAACCAGGCTTTCCAAGGAAAACAACTTGCCTAGTAACATAGTCAAAAAGTAGAAAACTCAAAATGTAAATGTCAGGCAGTCTGACCCTGAAATTATAATATAGACATTGAGGATATTTCACATATTACAATAGCTTAGTATCTGGGGATAAAAAGAGGGAAGGAAATAGAGAAACAGAAGGAAAGGAAGGAGGGGCAGAGAAAGGAGGAGAAGGGAGAGAGATGAATTTTTCACAGCAACTAAGAAAAACTTTCAATGTATTGGTAAATTAAAAAGCACAATAAATTTCAATATGCTTTTAGTGATCTAAGTGACTGGTTACACACATGAAATAATAGCCATTGTCCTACCAAAAAAGGGTACCTGAGTGATTTTGCTTCCAGATGGCTTGAGAAAAAATGTAACTTAAATAGGGCATGGAGATAATGAGTATTGTTTCTGTACTTGGTGTTAAACAAAAAGAGAGTAAGAACAGAATTTATTAAAACATAGTCCTTTTAGGAAATGTTTCCTTTTTTTACCGTAAAAACAACCAGTAATATTTGAAATAATGTACTGAGAGTACCAACAGCACCTGCCAATCCCAAAGCGGACTATTTAGGTTCCCTTTTCCTCGCCTGAGCCATTAAACTGAGCGAACAAACACAATCAAACGCATTTGTTTGAGCCCTGTTTAAAATCCAATGTGTGTTTTGTTTTCGTTTCTGTTTTTGTCCCTCTTTGTTGTTGTTTAACCCTTAGTTGTCTAGAACATCCATTCAGTAGGATAATGCCTTGCTTTGCTTATGCATCTAAGTCAGTTTGCTGTCAGTCTCTAAAGGAGAGTGAGAAACCAGGATGGCGACTGAATCCTATGAAGTTTTTAAAGCAGCTGCCTAGAGGGATGATGAGAGAGGTTCTTGTGAGTGATGCCTAATATTCCCTGTGAGAGGCTCTCAAAACTCTCCCAAATGTTTTTGATTACTGTGGTGACTTGAGTGACAGTGGCTCCCATAAGTTCCTATATGGGACTGCTTAGTTCCCAGTTGGTAAACTGATTAGAAAGGATTAGGAGATGTGGCCTTGTTGGAGGAGGTGTGGCCTTGTTGGAGGAGGTGTGGCCTTGTTGGAGGAGGTGTGGCTTTGTTGGAGGAGGTGTGGCCTTGTTGGAGGAGGTGTGGCCTTGTTGAAGTGAAGGTGTTTCACTGGGAGTTGGCTTTGAGGTTTCAAAAGCCCACATGAAGCCCAGTCTCTTTTTCTCTGCCTGCTGCATGCAGAACAATATGAAGCTCTCAGCTACTGTCCCAGAGCCACACCTGCCTCCTTCTCACCAGGATGATCATGTGCTACCCCTCTGAAGCTATAAGCAAGCCTCCAATTTAATGTCTTCTTTTGTAAAAGTTACCTTGGTCATGGTATCTCTTCATACCAATAGAACAGTAACTAAGACAGTTACAAACATCTCCCCCCGTACTCCAAGATGATGGTTGTTGAAATTGGTTGTGCATTGGAATCACCTGAAGGGCTTCATAGCGACTGGCCCACATGCTGTATTTTAATCAGGACTTTCCAAAGTGAGATCACGGATGTCTCCCTTTAACATATGCCCTGGTGATGTTGATACAGCTAGTGTGAGAACATATTTTGTAAAGCACTTTTCTAAGTAAGAAGGTAGGTGCAGCCTTTTGCCACACTCATATCTTTGAAATCTCTAGTAGACATTTTTGACCCCTGACAACTCCTTCTTTCTTTATGAATCCCTTCCTTGCCACTCCATCTACGCAGCTCATGTGGTGATAACATGAGTACTCAGGCAGCAACCAGGGATTACTTGCCCAAATCAACAGACATACCTCAAACTGGTTTCTGTTTGGGTTTGTAACACTGAAACCAGAAAAGTGCACATATTTCTGATATTGACCGAAGAATTTCAAGGCACAAAATTTTGGAACTCCTGGTACCCAGGTTTCTTTTATATGATGGAGTCTAGTGTGTAGAGTAGAAGTTGAAGCTGTGTGCAATGAGTAAAGGGGAAATTCTAGCATCAGAAAGGCAGTTATCTCTTAAGTACAACAACACTAACATTTTGGTCAGATGAAGTGTCCTAATAACCTGCCAAACAACCTTTTTTTTTTTCCCCTTGCTGGCCAGAGTTGGATTTTAATTACTAGTGAATATACAACACTTTCTTCTGCACATTGATGCCTAGCCCGATGCTTAAGAAGTCAAAACTACACAAAACTAAATATTAAATTATCAAAGATTAACATATAACTGAACCAGTTTATAGAACCATAGCTCAGATCACCATAATCAGAAAACATAACTTAGGAGGAATGTTGTGGATTCCCCAAGATCACCACAGCTACACAGAGAGTGGGGGGCCAGTGTTAGCTTGTGTCTGATAGCGAGAAACCATAAGAACAAGTCCTGCATGAAGTCACTTGTGGCAGCCAATACCATGCATGTGGTTTTTGAAACACGGATTCCTTTGAGTTGTCACTTTGAAATGTTAGGGTTGTCACCTCCTGAATTGATCAGAACTATCCCAGTTTTTAACTGTGAGGACCACAAGCTCTGAATCATCTTTGGCCCAAGCAAACAAGGCAGATGGCCAACCTCCCTTGACTGCATTCTTTATTCAATGTGTGATTTGCTGCCTCTTTCTGTGTGGGAAACCTATGTATAGTATTTCAAAATGGAAGATTAATTTGAAATCCTAATGGTACTGGTCTGGGAAGAGCACTGTATGTATAAACATTTCTTTCAACCCTCAGACACATTTCAGCAAATTCCCCCAACTTTCTGCCCTCAAGACATCATTGATCCATGATTTTGGCTGTTTTTGCTCTTTTGTTGGCCTGCCACCCAACTCTCAGATAAATCACATGGAGGCTTATTCTTGCTTATAAGTGCCTGTCCTTCACTTGACTTGTTTCTTGCCAGCTTTTCTTAACTTTATACTAGCCCGTCTACTTTTTGCCTCTTGGCTTTTACCTTTTTTTATTTCTGTAAATCTTTTTTTCTTACTCCATTTCTGGTTGTATAGTTGGGTGGCTGGCCCCGTGGGTCCTCCTCCTTCTTTTGCTCTTTTCTCTTTGTTTTCCTCCCAGATTTCTCCTTCTATTTATTCTCTCTGCTTGCCAGCCTCACCTATCATTTCTCCTGCTTCACTATTGGCCGTTCACCTCTTTACTAGACCATCAGGTATTTTAGACAGGCAAAGTAACACAGCTTCACAGAGTTAAACAAATGCAACATAAAAGAATGCAACACATATTTGCATCATTAAATAAATGTTCTGCAGCATAAACAAATGTAACACATCTTAAAATAATATTCTACAACAGATCCATGCCCATAGCATTTTAAGTAGTTTTTCACGTATTTAATACCAAGCTTCATAACCTTCATCTCTTATTTTTCAACATTTATCTGCCACATATGAGAAACTGTCTTTTTCTATCCTGTAGTACTAGACCATGTGAAAGGTGAAGATATGATGTGTTTCCATTTTAATTAGAAATACACCTTGTCATATGTATAATAATGTGATAACTGGTCATGATGTTGGGTATTTGATAGAAGACTTTTATAAAATGAGAATCTCAAAAAATTTTGGATACTGAAATTTATGGGTCATTAATTTTTCCTAATTAAACCATTAGTAACTTTAAATAAGGTTATATTAGTTTTTTGCATGAAATCAGGTCAAATATAACAAAATCTGGTATTTATTAGACATTTGTTGAGTAATAACATGTGCCAGTGTGGCAGTCTTGAATAAAGAGGAAAATTGAAAGACTCTCAGATGTGTGTAATGAAACCAGGGCACTACCTACTGTGCTACTGAAGTACATGCAGGTGTGTACAGATAAGCCATTCGTCACTTCTGGGTGATACAATGTAGTGGCACTTCAGCCAGCAACTCGACATCTTCTTTGCCACTCCTTAATTTCTGAGAAACCACTATCATCCCTCAAGTTACTCAGGATTGAAAATTGGAAGTCTGCTTTAACTCATCCCCCTTGTCAACTAATCACCTATCTTAAAGTGTCCATGGGACTCTCTCTGATGCTGCCATTCTGTTTCAGGTCCTACTAACTGAAGCCTGGACCACTACTACAGCAACCTCTGATATGGGGATACTCTCTTACTTATCCACTCTATGATTCATTATGACATCATCACAGTACTGATACTCATGAAATATCATTTGTTCATACTATTAACACTATGAAAACCACTAAGAATTCTTTGGGTATTGTTGCTGTTGTTCGTTGTTTGTTTTGTCTTGATTTTTAAGCTGGGGTCTTACTGTTTAGTTCTGATTGGCCTGTATTTCCTACGTAGATCAGGCTGGCCTCAAACCCATAGGGATCTAAATGCCTCCATTTCCAGAGTCTTAAAATTAAAAGCATGTGCTACCAGGCCTGCCATATAACACTCAGGTGCTGTGGGATGTATGGCAAATGTGTTGCTGATTAATCAATAAAACACTGATTGGCCGTTGGCTAGGCAGGAAGTATAGGCGGGACAAGGAGGAGAATAAAGCTGGGAAGTGGAAGGCTGAGTCAGAGAGACACTGCCAGCCGCCACGATGAGAAACAGCGTGTGAAGATGTCGGTAAGCCACGAGCCATGTGGCAAGATATAGATTAATAGAAATGGATTAATTTAAGCTGTAAGAACAGCTAGCAAGAAGCCTGCCACGGCCATACAGTTTGTAGCCAATATAAGTTTCTGTGTTTACTTGGTTGGATCTAAGTGGCTGTGGGACTGGCAGGTGAGAAAGATTTGTCCTGACTGTGTGCCAGGCAGAAAAACTTAAGCTACAAATGGCGTCCAACGTGGTGGCAAGAGTTTCCACCTAAAAACTGAGAAAAAAGATTCTAAAATGGAGCTAAAAACAGTTCCTAATTGTCTCTCTCAAATGAGCAGCAGCTGCAGGTTTGAGCTACTGGCGGGTTCCTAGCGTGTGCGCTCAACCTGCCGCCATATGGCGGGAATGAGGCCTCTGCAAGTGGCACATTAAGCTGCGTGGTGGATTTAGCCTTTGCTAGTACAAAACAGAAAAAGAGGTTTCTGGGCTACACGCTGCTTGGATAAAAGCATAGACCCACGATAGCTCCCAGAGCTGGTGGAATACCATGGCCATGTTGGGAAGCTGAGGTGGGCGGAGCCAGCAGCCACAGCTGCTGCAGTTTAAAGCAATAAATTCACAATAAGACAGATTCAGATGTAATAGTTTACAGTGTGTGTAAAATATACGTAGGCTTAAAAGAGACAAAAAAGGTGATATATACAGTTATAGAAACAAATACATAGTTCTAAAAAATAAAGTCTTTAAAGAGACAGTAAAATTAATATAGAAAATAAGCCACGTAAAAATGAATATTACACAGAGAATCTGGATTGTGTTGTCTTTGGGATTTTTAACTGCAGAAAAACATTTGATTGTAAAAGCTGTTGAGTTATAGCAAAATGTATATTTTAGAGATACCTTGACTTCAAAATTTGGATATAAGGATATGTTACTTTGGAAAGGAGACTCTGCTTTTGTTCCCACAGAAAGCCAGAGGCTATGGATTTGTTCAAGATTAAGATACATCAGGTTTGACCAGCCAAGACCCCCTGAAAGATCTCCGATGACACCATGGCCCAGATGATCCAACATCCAGAATGGTTTGAAGGCATCTGGCTCAGACGATACAGCCTCATGGACTATTCCATAATTCTAAAATTTTCTTTGTTTCCCCATAAGAAACAGCGCCCCCCCTCCAGCAGGAAGTAGGAAGAGAAGCTACGCCCAAATTCCCAAACTATATGTAATTTTACTTTGTTAAGGTTAAAACCTTCCTTTTTGAAAAAAAAAGGGGGGAAGTGCTGTGGGATGTATGGCAAATGTGTTGCTGATTAATCAATAAAACACTGATTGGCCGTTGGCTAGGCAGGAAGTATAGGCGGAACAAGGAGGAGAATAAAGCTGGGAAGTGGAAGGCTGAGTCAGAGAGACACTGCCAGCCGCCATGATGAGAAACAGCGTGTGAAGATGCCGGTAAGCCACGAGCCATGTGGCAAGATATAGATTAATAGAAATGGATTAATTTAAGCTGTAAGAACAGCTAGCAAGAAGCCTGCCACGGCCATACAGTCTGTAGCCAATATAAGTTTCTGTGTTTACTTGGTTGGATCTGAGTGGCTGTGGGACTGGCAGGTGAGAGAGATTTGTCCTGACTGTGGGCCAGGCAGAAAAACTTAAGCTACACTCAGGATTCTTATCTGACTGCTGAATAAAAATTACATAATACATATAAAATAATTACAATCTCCAAAATATTTTCAATAATCAAAACTGTATTATTTGCAATAATTCTAACTGAAAGTCATTACTGACACAAGAGTTGGAGTGTTTATGTATGTCCTATAGAGACGTTTTGCTCTTAGATTCTGAACATTTCTAAAAGTAAATAGCAGCATGTGGTTCATTTTGATCTACAGGGAACAACAAAATGGTAATAATGGCTCTGAGTTCCCAGGGTAATTCTCCTTTTTTGTAAATACAAAACTCCACAGCTGCTAATCTAATGAACTAGCCCAACATCGAGTCTTAATTTTTTACATGTACTTTTCTTCACTTAAAAAAAAAAGGCTGTTTAAATTTATTTAAGAAATTACCTAATAAAAAGACAATACCATATGAGAGTGTTTGTAACAAAACCTAACCTTGAAAATAGTTACTTGTAAACATTAATAGAACTAGAGGACTTTAAATAAATATGAATACCAATAACCAAACAAGTTTGAGCTGTAGAGCTTAGCACTGTGGCATGCATTATATGAAACAGTGATGTCCAGTTTATCTTCCACTTTGTTCAGTTACCACAACTGCAGTTGAAAATGTTATGGGATTTTCACCTCCTGGCAGATTGCATATTGACCTGGTAGCCTACTGAAAGCTTATCTAAAGCTCTAGCTCAGAACCAATACTCATAGAAGACATGGAACCATCCTTTAAGGAACTTCTCTCATGCATTATATCAAAGATATCCATGTAGTATTGTGTTACCAATAACAAAATAAATGAGGACAGTAGCCAAAGATGAATTGTCTCGCTTCCAATTACTTTGAATGGTCCACTGGGGGACCTCATGCTTATTCTCCATTACTTAAAGACTATGGCCCCAAATATACTTTGTTAAACTACCATTGTACCACACACATTGCTGATGTCTAGGCCCTGTGAGCTCATTGATTCCAGCAGTAAGATGTAGAGTAACTATCCTGACAAGGCCAATGGACCCAGATCAGTAGAGGTAATCCTGCTGCTACCCAGTAGAGACATGAGATCCACATGAGTGTATCCTCATGATTTCTTACCCAATTTTTAATTTAATTTGTCTAGTATATTAGCCTGGGGCTCAGAAGAGAATATGGATATTTACTTTAGAATCCACAAGGATAATAATTGAGTCATGTCACCAGGTAAGACACTAAGTTCAACAGGATGGTATCTAAGGAACTAGTTACATGTGAAGAGAATAATATGTGCTATCTCTAAATTTTGGATCAACTACAGTTGTGGAAGTGAATCTACCTATGCTATTTCTTCTACCCCTTCACACAAGAGAGGAAAAATCCTAGAATATTTGTCACCCAGAATATGTGCTCAGTGAATCTGAGCACTACAACTAAAATACTGGCTAATATGGAAAAGCGTTGCTTAGATTTCCCTCTAAAGAAGAAATTTCCACTCCGCTGTGAGCACTGTGGTATCTAACCTCATTTGTTAGAAGGCTCCTTCTCCAAATTCATGGTTTTACTGTGAAGTTAATATTTGATGACCTGAGAAAGGTGTTGGCATAAAATCTTGGCCATCTTGACCCAATCTGGAGAAATTTTAGTCTAAAGTGCTATTTTTTAAAATATTTTTAATTAAAATATAATTACATCATTTCTCCCCTTCCATTCCCTCCTTCCAACACTTCCTATCTACCTTCTACTTTACTCTTGTTCTAAATCCATGGTCTCTATTTCTTTAATTCTTACGTGTGTGTGTGTGTGTGTGTGTGTGTGTGTGTGTGTGTGTGTGTATAATATATATAATGTTTCTTGTATGTCTGTACATTATTTCAGGCCTGGCCATTTGGTGTTGGATAAATTATTGGAGAGATCATCTTTGGAAAATACTATTTCTCTTGCCCTTAGCATGCCTTAGTTGCCTGTAGATTTTTGGCTATAGTTGAAGCCGTATGAGAGTCCCTCCTTCCATTTTAACATGTCTACTGGTGTCACCCTTGTTCAGGTCTTATTTAGGCAGCCATGTTGATGAAAATTAATGATGTAGCTTCTCTAACACTTTTAGAAGAGCAATAACATAGCAATCAAATAATCTGAGTATGCATATACAAATATAGTTTAAGTGAAAATTATTCCTTCTGATCTGGCAATGCTCCCCACAAGAATCATAGAGTACCAACAAAAAGTCCAATACTAGGCATAAGAAGCTCCCTTTTGAGCTGTTTGTCAAGGTTGCTCAAGAGACTCCCAAAACATAGTAGGCTATTGCTATTGCCTGTGGTTAGATCCCAGAGGTTGAGGGTAGGGATTTGTCAGGGTGTATTGTAGTTCAGTTTCTCCATCTGTTCAGTAATGTTTTTTATTCTTCCCTTCATAGATGTTGATTCAGAAAACAAATATACAAAAACAAAACAAATTCTTATATCTCAAGGTCCACTCAAGATAACTGATCTGTAAATCAGGATAACAAGGTTTGTAAATATTTGTAATAGAATTTCTAGGGAGAGGGTGGGACTCCTAATCACTTGCAAGCAAACTCATGCTGATAGCCGAAGATTACATTTGTGCTAAGATCTGCGATACCCTCATAGACTACAGTGAAAGGAGTCTTCCTTGATTTCTAGAACCTGTACCTGAATGACGAGAGTTCTAGATCATCAGTTCCCCATCATAGACAGTCATGGCCCTTAAAAGGCATTCTGCAATGTTTAGAAACATTTTAGTTTGCTCAAATTAAGGGAAGTCCTACTCAAAAATAGTGCCTAGAGATCAGGAAGACTGCTTGCTAGTTATCTGATGATGCACAGGACTGTACTCAAATGGAAAAGTCCTGGCCACACTATTAATCATGTCAAACATTGCCCTAGACTCTTCCCAAGCATATTTATTTCTTTGTTTTGTTGAAAAAAAATAACTCAAAGTATAAAGACTTAAAAAAACATAAATCTAGAGTTGAGTATGGTTTCACACTTCTATAACTCCAGCATTTAAGACGGTTGAGATAGGAGGAATACAGGTCCAAGGTTAGCATGGGATACATGAAAAGACCCTGTTTAAATACAGATAGTTGGCTGGGACTCAGGTAGGATATCTGTGACCTAAAGGCCCTTCTCCATTCTGACCTCCCCAAACTACCTTTAGATCTTCTGCTGCCCTCTAGCCTAAGGCCCTCCTCCAAGCCTACTCTATCCCTTTGGGACTTAGCCTCATGGCACAGACCAGGCTTCCCGTAATTCTTCCCCACTACCCTTTTCAGGTTTCCTTTCTAGCTCATCTCCATTGCTTTCCCTACAGGCCTACCAGTGTCACTCTTGGTAAGGACCAAGGCTGAGACAATAGAAAACAAAGAATTTAACACCCACTCAACATAGATGAAACAAGATATGTCCACCAAGAAGAACCAAAAGCATCACAACTCTAGATGACTAGATTGTAGAAGAAAAAATTAACTGAAAAAGAATGCAGAGATTTCAAAATAGCAACTATGAATATTTTCAAAAACTTTAAAATAGCTATGAATAAATGCCTTAATGAAGACCATGGAAACAGTTGAATGAAATAACAAAAACAATTCAGGACTATGAAAGTAGAATTAAAAAAAAAAATGGAATTACTAAAGTTAAACTAAATATGAATAAATTTAGTTTATCTTTAGTAATTTATTTAGAAATAAAACTTGAAATGAAAAAGTTAAGAAGTAAAGCAAAAGTTTCAGAGTTAGCCTCACCAACAGATTATAAGACATAGGAGAGAGAATTTTATGTCTCGCAAACAGATATTACCTTGGGGTAAAAGGGTGAATAAAAGTATTCTAAGAAAATGGAACCAAGAAACAAGTAAGCACAGATATTTTAATAACTGAAAAAAAATTGACAAGAAAGGATAGGGAAGGACACTTCATATTAATTAAAGGATAAATATCACCAAGAGGATATTACAATTCTAAACATTTATGCATCAAACACAAGAGCACTAAAATTCATAAACCAAACACTACTACATCTAAAAATCACATATTGACCCTAAAACAGTGATAGTGGGTGACTTCAATACAGTACTCTTACCAAAAGCTATGTCTTCCAGATACAAATAACAGAAATGCTGGAGTTAACTAACATTGTATACCAAATGGATCTAATAGACATTACAGAGCATTCCTCCCCCTCCCATACACACACACACACACACACACACACACACACACACACACACACAAGAAAAGAAACTTTCTTCTCAGCAATCCATAGAACTCTTCTTAATTGACTATGTACAAGGAGACAAAGCAAGTCTTGACAGATATAAGACAAATGTAAACAGCACCCTGAATCCTATCTGACCACCATGGGTTAAAGCTAGATATCAACAACAGAAATGGCAGAAAATGTACAAACTCCTAAAAGTAGAGTGGCTCACTAGTGAATTAAAATTGTGTCAAGACAGAAATCAAGAAGGAAATCAAAAAATCTTTTAAATTGAATGAAAATGAAAATGCAACATTCCCAAACCTGTTAAATACAATGAAGGCAGTTCTAAGAGACAAGTTCATAACATTAAGTGCATATGTTAAAAAAAATAACAACCACCAACCAAACAGAGAGATCTCATTTAATAATGTAATGACATACTTGAAAGGTCTAGAAAAAACAAGACAAAATAACTCTAATAGAGTAGATGGTAAGAAATAATCAAACTCACAGCTGGAAGTGATGAAATAGAGATAAGCATACAAAAAAGTAGAATCAAAGAAACAGAGTTGGCACTTTGAGAGAATCAATAATTTTCAAGTTGTTAGCCTTAGCCAAATTAATTAAAAGACAGAAAGAAAAGATTCAAATTATTAAGATGAGATGAAAAAGGAGACATAATGATAGACACTGAGGAGAGTCAGGAAATCATAGGATATACTTTAAAAACCTGTATCTCATCAAACTGGATTTAACCAAAGCTTAATCAAGATGAAATAAGTAATTTAAATAGGCCAATAACCCTTAGTAAAATAGAAGTAGCAATTAAACATCTCTCAATGACAAAAAGTCCAGGGCTACATGGACTCAACATAGATTCCTATCAGATCTTCAAAGAAAACCAGTGCCAATACTCCTCAAATTATTCCAAAAAAATAAAAACTGAAGGAAGATTTCTGAATTCTTTCTCTGAAACAGTTACTACCCTGATATAAACAAAGACTCAAATAAAAAAAAGAAATTTATAGACCAATATCCCATATGTACATAGATGTAAAATTTGTCAATAAAATACTTGCAGACCAAATTCAACAACATATCAAAAGACTATTTACCATGACCAAATTGACTTCATCACAGAGATACAGGGATGGAGCATACATAATTCAATAAACACACTCTACCATCAATAAACACAATCTTCCTCTCCTATATAGATGGACCAAAAGACAAAACTCACATGATAATTGAATTAGATGGACAAAAGGTCTTTGATAAAATCCAGCACCACTTCATGATAAGTATCCTGGAAAGATTAACTATACAAGAAACACACAAGAATATCTCAATATATTAAGGACAGTTTATAGCAAGCCCACTGAATAGGTATGGAGAGAGTGGACATCTTTGTATTGTTTCCAATTTTAGTGAAAATTCTTTGAGTTCCTACCCATTCAGGATTATGCTGGCTGTGGGTTTGCTGTATATTACTTTATTATGTTGAAGTATATCCTTTGTATACCTAGTCTCTCTAGGACTTTCATTATGAATGGGTGTTGGATTTTGTCAAAGACCTTTTCAGCACCTACTGAGATGATCATGTGGCTGTTGTCTTTCAGCCTGTTTACATGGTATATAAAAAAAACTGAAATAAATAAACAAATAACCCAATTTAAAAATGATGTATAGAACTAAAGAGAAAGTTCTCAAAATACGAAACAAAAATGGCTGAGAAACACCTTTAAAATGTTCAACATCCTTAGCCATCAAGGCAATACAAATTAACACTACTTTGAGATTTCATCCTGCCCCTGTCAGAATGGCTAAGATTAATAAAACAAATGACAGCAGATGCTGGAGAGAGTGCGGGAAAGGGGTAACACTTATTCAATGTTGGTGGGAGTGCAAACTAGTCCAGTCTTATGGAAATCAGTGTGGCGGTTCCTCAGGAAGCTGGGGATAGATCTACCACAAGTTCCAGCTATACAGCTCTTGGGAAAATACCCAAAGGACTCTACATCCTGCTACAGAGATATTGGTTCATCAATATTCATTGCTGCTTTTTTTTTAAATAGCCAGAAATCAGAAGCAACCTAGTTGTCTATCAAATGATAAAAAGGTAAGAAGGTATGATGCATTTACACAGTAGAGTATTATTAATGAAAAATTAATTCATGAGATTTGCAGATAAATGTATGGACCTAGAAATAATCATCATGAATGAGGAAACCCAGACCCCAAAGGAAAAACATTGAATGTTTTCTCTTATGTATGGACATTAAGTTTCAAGCTTTTGAGAGATGTGCTTCAATCTAAATGGTCACAAGGGTTAGAGATCTAGTAACAGACAGCGGGGAGGAGAAGATCTCTGAATGGAAGGGAAATAGAATATACTGTAATGAAGAGGAAAGGGAGAAACTAGAACAGGAGGATTAAATGGGGAAGAGAATGGGAAGGCAGGGTCAAAAAGGAATGTGGGAAGGGACTACTAACACTAAAGAACTTTTTAAATCCTATGTAGAAAGCTACTACTGTTAAAGCTTCCTAAAATATATACACATATGAAAGACATTTCTATGAAGTCATCATATAATGGAGGAGACAATGCCCCCACTAAAAATCTTATACTACTAAGTAAAATCTTCAGCACTAAAAGTGGGTTACATTTGCTGAATTGTTAGTCATATGGGTCCCATAGACACTCACAAACGCCACAGGCTATTGCCAAGCCCATTGGTTACTCTCCACAGTCTGTTGGTAAGGCCCTATTACTGAAGACACCACTTACTTGTGTCATTATACATGAAAAAATTGAGCTTTGCTCAACAGGAAGTTTCACTCCCATTGGCCAGTGTTTGTGGTGCAGGAAGGTACTACTCATGCTACCAGAGAAGAACTGTAATCATCATTATCACCTAGCTACAAACGCTTGAAACCTATGACGGTGATCTGTCTACAAGATATACTGGCACAATGTTGACACAAACATTATGGTAGTAACCAATAACTTTTTCTTTGGATTTAAGGAGATAGAACTCATCCCTGACACTGTTAAAGTGGTCAAGAATCTGAGGCTGGATAGACTGTGGGTTTTAGGAAGAAACATACTACTATTATTCTGCTAAATAAACACAGCAATAAAATGTCTCCTAATGACCTACTGCTATACCCATAGATCAATTCTCATCAGAGAAGCTACTTCCTTCAGTAGATGGTAATTAACACAAATACCCATGACTGGACAATGTTCAGAGACTGAGAGACTTTGGAGCACTCAGTCCTAAATGGGAAGTGCTTATCAAATCTTTTGCCTCAAGGCTCTGGGATCTATAGAGAAGGGAAGAAAAAAAGAAGATTCCAAGAGCTATAGGTGATAGATGACTCCAAGGAAATAACATATTGCAGACACACTGGGCTGATAAACATATGAACTCACAGAAACCATGACAGCACATGCAAGGCCTACACAGGTTCAAATCAGACAAAAATCCCAACATGGAGATGGGCAAGTGCACACAAATTCTGTTCCTAAATAAAAAACTATTTGTAATTGATCCTTGCTTGGAAAGGGAAAATCAGTTTTACCCAATGGAGTGTCCCTGGGTATATCATCTGCACTCTATGGCAGACTCTATGCCCAGGAGTAATTTGCTAACATGAAATAAACTCCCTATTTTTATGTGCTTTTTATTTTGGTATTTTTTTTTTGTCTATTTGGTTTCATGTTTGTTTGGTTTTTTTTGTTTGATATGATTTTTGGTTTTGATTTTCTTTTTTGAGAGAGCGAGATAGTGAAAAAGAGGAGAAAATACGTGGTGGAGTAGCTAAGATCTAGGAAGAGTTGGGGATGGGATCATCCTCAAACAAAAGAACATCATCATCAAAATATGTTGTCTGAAAAAAATTAAGTAATAAAAAAGAAAACCATAAACACTTTCTTTCAACTTTAAGGAAGTCCAAATTTAAATAGTTTCACTTGGCTAAGACCAGGTATTTATAGGGTGCATTACTATCAGAGGGGATAGGCAAAATTCACTTTCTTACCTGTTCTGGCTTCTAGAGATAGCCTTTATCATGATTTCTTCCTGCCTTATCCAAATATCAGCTTCCACCACCATATCCCCTAAGTGTTTTTCATCCTAATGCTTTTCATTTAGAAGTACCACCATGATGCATCCACTCACCTGGTTCATGAGCACAGCACAAAATACCTGCACATCTGTGTTTATTGCTGTACTGGTCACAATATTGAGATTATGGAGTCAGCAGGGATATTTGTCAAAAGATGAGTAAATAAATAAAAAAGCACACACACATACATATATTTTTGTATATATGTGTATGTGTGTGCATGCAATTCAGTTTCATTTGGCCACAAAAGATGAAGTTATTTCATTTTCAGGAAAAGGGATGAAATGGGATATCATCATATTAAATGAAATAAGCCAGAATGACAAATGTTTTATTCTTTCTCTCATATACAGAATACATACTAATTGCAAGTATATATGACATGAAATTAGAAGAGGAAGTATTATTGGGGATGGGGGGAGCTAATGAGAGAGACTAGAATGAAAGAGACAAAGAATAGTGAAGACAAGGAAAGTATGCCATATCCACATATGATCTTAGACTAAAACTTAGCATTTTGTATCCAGTTGTGGTTTAAATAAGAATGCCCCCCATATATTCATATATTTGAATGCTTGGTCATTAGGGAGTGGCATTACTTGAGAGGGATTAGGAAGTATGGCCTTGTTGGAATAGGTGTGGCCTTGTTAGAGGTAGTGTGTACCTGGGGGTGCCAGGCCCACTGGCTTTCTCTTTTCCTGTTAACTGTGGGTCCGGATGTAGAACTCTCAGCTTCTTCTCCAGCACCAACCTGATTCCCAATCATCATGACAATGAACAGGAAGCAAGCACCAATTAAATGTTTTCCTTTTTAAGAGTTGTCATGATCATGGTGTCCCTTCACAGCAAACAACACTGACTAAGACACCAGTCAATCCCATCAGTCAATAATATAATCAGTCAATAAATAAACATCCCACCTCCAAGGATACTCTTTCCATCTCAAGATCTGTTATAACCTTTGCAAAGTCTCTTCTGCCAAGCTGGGTAATATGTTTTCAGGAATCAGAGATTAGCATATCTCCACCTTTGGGAGTGAGGGAATCATTATTCCATCTACCACTTACTTCAGCTTTATTATAAGGAAAGTGGAAATAGTGAAACTACCTCCTAGAGTTGTGGATATCAGAAAGCTGACTAGGGGCTAGAGAGATGGCTCAGCAGTTAAGAGTTGTTGCTGCTATCAGGTTCAGTGTAGCTGGATTTATTTAGAGGTCTTTGGTCCATTTGGACTTGAGTTTTAGCATGGGGATAGATATGGATCTATTTGCATTCTTCTGCATGTTGACATCCAGTTATGCCAGCACTATTTGTTGAAGATGCTTTCTTTTTTCCATTGTATAATTTTAGCTTTTTGTCAAAAATCAGGATCCATAGGTGTTTGGATTAATGTCAGGGTCTTTGATTTGATTCCATGGGGGGTGAAATAGGGGGAGGTGGGGTGGGATGGAGAAAGGGGGAAACTGGGATTGGTATGTAAAATGAAAAAAAAAACTTTTTTTTTAATTCTTGCTGCTATTTCAGAGGACTAGAGTTTGGTTCCCAACACCCATGTTCTGTAGCTCACAACTGTCTTACATCTGCCTGCAGGGATCTGAGACCATTTTCTGACATCAGCAGACACCTGTACCCAATGCTCATACACACATATTCATAGATACATAATAAATATACTTTTAAAAGAAGAATGATTGTATATAGAATGCTTTAGCTGAGAATGTGGCACACAATTGTGGTTAACATGTTTACGGCAAATGTTACTTAACAAGGGTGAAGAGATAAACAAGTACACACTGTTCATATCATAGCATTTTATTCATGACAGAAGACATATAGAAAAGTGTTTCTACATTTTCATAGTGCCTCTGGAGCACCTTTGGCCTCAGTAGAATGAAAGATTTCAACTAGTCCATCTTATTACATGGGTGGTCAAGTTATTGAACTCTATTGACAAAAGGCTGGGTTTTCTAGCAAGATGGAGCTTCATTAAAATTCTGCAGAGACTGAAAATTCAATAATCTTTCTCACAAAGCACTGCATGAGCTGGGATGATTAGGCAATTTCTTTCTCGTTCCATTCGCTTTGCTAAAAGCATTGCTACTTCTTGTTTGGTACGAAAAGGCGATCATTAAATGAACATTCGCTATAGGTGATTAAGCGGAAAGTTTTAGAGGTTCACCGATTCCTTTCTCAAGGCCTAATTGAGGGCTTGATGGGAGAGTGGAGAAAAAATAAAGCAAAGCATCATTTTCATATTCTGGTCTAAAATATAGAAACTATCGTGCTAATGAATACTTCTCATCTCACTTCTTTGAGAGCTGATTTTCCCTTTTACTCAATTCTTCCACATCCTCCCAGCACTTTCCTCCTCTATTCTCCTGACCTCTATCTACTCTCCTTCTTCTTCTCTCTTGAAATACTAATTCACATGAGACACAGGATACAATTACGCTCAGTAAGTATCACACTTCTTAGGTAATTATTGGGAGGGAGAACAAATAGACAAGTATACCTATTTTCTAGATTCATTTAATATTTAATACTTGATTGAATTAACAGAGTAAATCTGGAAGCCTGAACTAGAAAGTAAGTCAATTTTTAAGATAATAACTAAGATAACTTTCTCTTTAATATATATGTAATATTTTTTGATATATTGATGGGTAGATAGATAAGGAATAAAAAGACAAATGATAGATGATAAATGGATAGATGATAGAGAGATCGATGGTATTGATTGATCGATTTTCCTCTCAATCTTCCATCTATGTGTAACTATGAAGACTTCCTTTGCTTTTTTTTTCCTTTTTGATTTTCAAATTCATACAACACACACTGAAGAATTGGAACAACTTAGATATATTTAACAAATGTTGCACAATTAATTAAGTGATCATTTATATAATAACAGTACAGTGCCTCATCTATAACACTAAATTTATGAGGTTCTCTGTCTTGGATATTTAAGAAGTTCTCCATCCATCCTATGGAAACCTGAAGTCATATATAGCTTGCAAATATATTATACTCATTATATTTAAGAAAATACATCTACTAGAACCTGGGAATCTTTCTACTTCCCTCAATTTAAATGTCCTTGAAATTTCTTTAGTTGATATTTCCAAGTCCATTTTCTAATTCTGGTCATATTATTCATGTACTAGAGATGTTTGGCTGATCCTCTCAGGCTCAAACCTATAGCATGAATCTTAAAAGGTCTTACTAATAAAAACAAACCCGGAGCCAGATATTGGGCTGAATACTGAAAGATCAGAGAGACAGAACAGGCCACAGCTAACATCACCTCGCCAACTTCTCAGCTGATCCTGTTTCCTCAAGCTGGAAGCCTCTGAGTCCTCATCCGAATGGATCTCAGCCAAACTGCTGCTAGCAGCCCAAAAACTTGACCAGGCTCTAGTTTCTGTTCCTCATGCCTTATATACCTTTCTGCTTCCTGCCATCACTTCCTGGGATTAGAGGCATGTATCACCATGCCTGGCTGTTTCCAGTGTGGCTTTGAACTCACAGAGATCCAGATGGATCTCTGCCTCCAGAATGCTAGGATTAAATGTGTGTGTGTCACAATTTTCTGGCCTCCATGTCTATCTAGTGGCTGTTCTGTTCTCTGATTCCAGATAAGTTTATTAAGGTACACAATATATTGGGGGACACAATATCACCACACAGACCATTTAGTCATACCCTATACCATCTTGCTCTAAGACGTCACATTTTATGCCAGGCCTTTTATCCTCAATATTTTATGAACTGAAGATCATATTGTTCTATCACTATAAAGCCTATTGCAGCCAGTGCTTCTGTAAAATGCTTTGCTGTAGATTACTCAGCTAGTCATTACCAGAAGGTCCCATGTCCTGTCACTGACCTGAACATCACTAACATTTTAGCCTTGTGTCTTCTTTGAAATGGAGAGTGTATCTTGTTTTGATCCCTTTATCAGGAAAGGAAACATGAATTATGATACGTGTTGACCATCTATGTATCAACCTCTATGAACCTCAAATGTATTTCAATATATGGGAATCAAAACAAATAACAATGGAGTCAGACTTTATTTGAAGTACCCAGAGCTTGGCCTCTATTGTCTTCAATTAATGGATGAAGAGAATTCGTCCAGTTACACTGTTGGAGAAGGAAAAATGTCATACTCCTTTCTACCTGTTTTCTTTTTCAAAGCTCTTGAATGATACTTCATGCACTGATACTGGATCTAGATGTAGTCAGAAGAGCTGGCTAGACAATAATAAATGGCAAGCAAAAAAGGCTAGGTCTCGTTGTGGCTGATTGGTTGGAAGCACATTGCAGTACAGTTGTGCTGTGAGCCAAGATAGGGAATCACATGCAAGGAGGGCAGTGTGGGCAGAGTTCTGATATCTGAGCACTGTCAAAGGGCTTACAGTGATGGCCTCCAGAGCTGATCAGGCTACAGAGGCAGCTGGGAACAAATGCAGGTGACAGCCTGACCATTCAGCCTGGCATGTTGCAGTGAGAACTGAACTTGCAGTTTTTAAGAAAGGAGTTAGTGGATTCAAAAGTGTTGAAGACAGTGAAGATGGTAATTCATTTCATGTGTCATTAGTGGCAAGTTATAATTAACACTTGTTTAATTTCAGTCGAGGTCTCTGAAAACAGAGAACTGGAAAATCTTTTGATATTGAAGAATGCAAATTCAATATTCTCTACTCTGCCCTGTTTTTTCTACATAACCAGATGTCCTGTGTGCAGAAATAAAAAGTCAGTTATTTAGTTGACATAGCTGTTCTTTTCGTCTTTGTTAGTCTAATTACATTGCCCACTTAGGAATTCCGTATCCTCAGGAAATTTTCACCTTCTTTGAAAGGTACTTGTGAGTAGACTTCATCCCAGAGAGGCAAGTATGGTTCAACATACATAAGTGGATAAATGTGATCCACTATATAAACAAACAGAAAGATAAAAATGACATTATCATCTCCTTAGATGCAGAAAAGGCCTTTGACAAAATCCAACACCCTTTCATTATAAAAGTCTTGGAGATATTAAGGATACAAGAGACATAACTCAGCATAATGAAGGCAGTTTCAGCAAATCCATAGCCAACATAAACTTAAATGGAGAGAAACTTGAAGTCATTCTACTAAAATCAGGAACAAGAAAAGATTGTCCACTCCCTCTATATGTGTTCAATATAGTACTTGAAATCTTAGCTAGAGCAATGATACAATGGAAGCCAAAGTATCTTTATTTGAAGATGCTATGATATTACACTTAAATGACCTAAAAAATTCCACTGGGGAACTCCTACAGCTGACAAACACTTTCAGCAAAGTACCTAGATTCAAAATTAACTCACAAAAATCAGTAGCTCTCCTATACAAAAATGACAAATAGAATAAGAAAGAAATCAGTGAAATAATACCTTTAACAATGGTCTCAAATAATACAAAAATCTTGCAGTATCTCTAACTAGGAAAGTGAAAGATAAAACTTCAAGTCATTGAAGAAAGAAATTGAAGAAAATATCAGAATATGAAAAGAGCTCCCATGTTCATAGATCAGTAAAAGTAACAGTAAAAATGCTCATCTTACCAAAAGCAATCTACAGATTCAATGCAATCCCTATCAAAATTCCAACACAATTCTTCACAGATCTTGAAAAGACAATTTTCAGCTTCATATGTAAACATAAAAAAACAGGATAGCTAAAAAAAACGAATAATAAAAGAACAGTGGGAAGTGTCACCATACTCAAATTTTAAATTGTACTATAAAACTATAGTAATAAAATCAGCATGGTATTGGCACAAAAGTAGATACATTGACCAATGTAATCAAATTTAAGAACCAGACATAATTCCACACACCTATGGCCACCAGAATTTTGATAAAGAGGACAGAAATATACACTGTAAAAAAAAAAGCATCTTCAACAAATGATGTTGGTCAAACTGGATGGCTACACATAGATGAATCCAAATAGATTCATATTTATCATCCTTCACAAAACTCAACTCCAGATGGATCACAGGCTTCAACATAAAAACAGATACATTGAAGCTGATAGAAAAAAAAGTGGGAAATAGCCTTGAACTCATTGATATATGAAAAGATTTTCTGAATAGAACGTTGTTAGCAGAGGCACTAAGACCCACAATTAATAAATGGGAGGACCTTTTGACACTGAGAATTGTCTGTATAATAAAGGACACCATCTGTAAGACAAAAGGTCAGCTTGAAAAATGAGAGATTTTTACCAATACCATATCTAATAGAGGGTATTTCTAAAATGTATGAAGAACTCAAGAAACTATATATAAAGGAAATAAATAAGCCAATTATATATTGGGGTTCAGATCTAAATAGATTTTTCAATAGAGGAAACTCAAATGGCTGAGAAACATTTAAGAAAATTTTCAACATCCTTAGCCATAAGAAAAGTGCAAATGAAAACTACTTTGATACTTCATCTTACACTTGTCAAAATGGCTAAAATCAACAAAAGAAATGATAGCTCATTCTGGCAAGGATGTGGCATAAGAGGAACATTCATACATTGTTAGTGGGAGTGCAAAAATCATACAGCCACTATGTAAATCATTGTGATGGTTCCTTGGGAATATGAGAATCAATCTACCTCAAGATCCCAATATACCACTTTTGGGCATATACTCAAAGGATGCTTCTTCCTACTACAGAGACATTTGTTCAACCATATTAATTGCTGCTATATTCACAATAGACAGGATTTCAAACCATCTAGATATCTCTCAACAGAATGGATTGAAAAATGTGGTACATTTCCACAATGGAGTATTACTCAGTCCTTTAAAAATGACGTTGTGAAAATTTCAGGCAAATGAATGGATCTAGAAAAAAAAATCATCTTGAGTGAGGTATCCCATACCCAGAAAGACAAAATGGTATCTATTTGCTTATAAGTGGATATTAGCTGTTAAGTCATTGATAACCAAGCTACAATCCATAGAAATACAGAGGGTAGGTATATAGTAAGGAAATAGAGTGAACAGAGAGATCTCATTAGGATAGGGAAATAAAATAGACAAATATGGGTGAGTAGGGTTCTAGAATGGGAGGATCAAGTGAGGAGGTAGAGAGGAAAAGGGATTGTGGAGGGAATACAGGAAGAGACAGCTAAAACTGGGGCCATTTCAGGGTAGTATGGTAACCTAACACAGTAGAAACTTTCTGAAATATATGCATATACAAAGGTGATTGAAGTAAAATCACCAAATAATGGGGAATACAAAGTTGCAACTGCCATCTCTTATTATCAAATGAAGCTTCTAGCACTGATATTGGGTTTCTTTGTTGGCCAACGTGATCCCAGAGAAATCTTCAAACAACCTAGATTGTTGCCAAGACAATAGGTTATTCTCCACAAACTGTCAGCAAGGCTTCATTGCTGAAGATACAACATATACAACTCATTGAACATGGAGATGTCCAGCTGGTATCTATAGAGCCTTCATCCTTATGTTTTAGCTTCTTTGTTACTAGAAGGTACCCTCAACATTGTTAAAAGACAAATGTAAACATCAAGCCACAAACCCTTTATCTACAATGGTGTACTATGAGCACAGTATGCTAGAGTAATTGTGGCACAATGCTTGTGGGAGTAACCAACTAATAACTGACTTAACTTGAGACCTATTCCACAAGATGAAACCCATACAAGACACTGCTTGAGTGACCAAGAACCAGAGATTAGGTAGTCCTGGGACCTAGGATAAAACTAAGTAATACTGGTCTAGGGAAGAAAAATGTAGGGAAAAATGAGTCCTAAAAATATTCTCTTATGCTCATAGACCAGGGCCTTGTTCAGCCATCATCAGAGAGACTTCCCCCTGCAGCAGATGGGAACTTATGTAGATACCCACAGCCAGGCATTATGCAGAGATTGAGCAACCTTGGAACACTCAGATCGAAATGGAATGTCTCCATAAAATTCTTCCCCTCAGAGCTCAGGGAACCCCAGAAAGAGGAGGCTAAAAGAGTGTAAGAGCCAGAGGGTATAGAGGACACCAAGGATACAAGGCCCTCTATATCAACATAAGCAAAGCTCATATGAACTCACAGAGACTGAGGCAGCATGCACAGAGCCTTTAGGGATCTTTACCAGGTCTTCTGCATTTATATTATAGCTTCCAGTTTAGTATTTCTATGGGATTCTTGAGTTTACCAACCAGTGGGTCTCTCATTCTTGTGCCTTCTCTTGGGCTCTTTTCCTTTAATTGGCTTATCTTGTTCATCTTTGACGTGGTAGTTTTGTTTTGTCTTATTATATTTTATTTTGCTATATTTTTATAAATGAACAAATGAAAACCTAGTCACTAGGGTAAAAGTTAACAAATTAACAGTAATATATACTTACTGGGAGAGGGAAAATAAGTTACCTAGGGAAAATAAGTTACCTCCAACGGAGTGACACTGGATGTATCAGTGACTCCAAGGCAGCCCTTAGGTTTGTTCAGGAGTAGTTGACCAATATATAATGGACTCCACAATTTTCTTTGTTTGTTTGTTTTTGTTTTTGGTGTGTGTGTGTGTGTGTGTGTGTGTGTGTGTGTGTGTGTGTGTCTGTGTGTCTGTGTGTGTATGTACTTTTATTTGTTTATAATTTGATGGTTTGGGGGTGTTGTTTTATTGTTTGCAAATTGGTGGGGTTTGTTATTGGGTTTTTCTTTGTTGAGAAAGAACTTAATGTTGGTGGAGGAAAATGATCTGAAAAGTCTTGGGGGAGGGGTAGAATATAATCAAAGTGTATTTCAACTTAAAAAATTGTTTCAAATACCAAAAATGTAATTAAAAAAACCCTCTAGAAGTAGAGGTAACTTTGCTGCTTCTTTTAATTACTGTAGAAACTAATCAGGCAAATATCTATATACAGTATCCAAAGAAGAGACTTCTATGATTCCTTATGCCCTCCAGCATCAACCACAGTTACTTATCCCAAGATGTGTTCCATGTTGATTGGAGTAAAAAAATAAAAATAGAGTTGGTCTATCTTCAGCCTCATTAACTAAGCATGAATACAGTGCCACAATCCTTGAATTTGAAAACCTAGGCAGGCAACTGAATTGTACATTCTTCTCTGGCCTCTGATGGTTAGATCCTCTCTCCAATAAGATTTTTAACTTCTTTAAAGGGACAGGAAGAGAAAGAAGAGTGAAGGTATAACATATTTGTCTTTTTAACACTATGGCCAGAAATGAGTTGCTGCCTTTTAATTGGAATGTGAAGCAGCTGAATTTGTATTGCATATAAACTTGCTTGATCTGTCTCTATCTCTTTCATTTGTGGAATTTATTTTCCAAATTAGGAAAACTTCAGTATAAACCAGTATAGTAAAACTAATAAGGGTTCTGTACACTAGCAGCAAACTAAAAAACAAATAAATGATCCAAATTATAAGAACTACAAAAATAAATATTTAGGAATAAATTCCATGATGGTGATAAAATCTGTATTCTCAAAAACATAAAACAGTGATAAAGTCAAGAGAGAATCCACAAATAAGTGGAAATATTCCACAGTCATGGAATGGAGGAATATTTTTCAATAAACAGCCATAAAATCCACAGTAATTCAGTGATTTAAAGCAATATATGGCAAAATTCTAAGATCTTACTCATTAAAAAATAAAAAAAGAAACTTAAAAGTTCATATGGAACCACAAAAAAACCTGTATAAAACCATGGTAATCTTAAAGAATAAGATCGGCATTGGAAAGTTATACTACCTCATCTGAAATTGGGAAGGATCACACTGCAGCAATACACCAATAGTCCAAAAAGGATGAGACAAGTGTAAACACAATTAGACCAAAGGAACAGGATAGAGAGCCCAGATATAAATTTGCATTTAATGGTAAATTTGATTTTCAAGGAAGATGACAAAAACATACAATATGGCAACTACAGTGTCTTCAATAAATAGTGCTGGGAAAACTGGATACTTATAGACCCTCATCCCATATTATAAATACATAATAACCAAGTCAAAGTATATCAAAAACTTAACTATAAGAATTCATAAGATTACTTTAAAAACATAGGAAACTTTCCATAAAATTAGTATGAGAAAGGTTTTTGTATAATATGGCACCTAAACCATAAACAATGAAGATAAACAACAAAAATGAAATGATATCAAACTAAAGATGCTTCTTCACAGAAGAACACAGTTAACAGAATGAAAAGAGTCCATAGAATGAGAAACCATTTACAAACCACACATCTAAGACTGGACTAATACACAAAAATACATTAAAGAGCTGAAATTCCAATGTAATAAAATTGCCTGATTTTTAAAATGGAAAAAAGGGTGTGGTGTAGCTCAGTGAGTAGAGTCCTTTCTCATTATGCATGGGGTCTTGTGTTTAATCCTGAGACTGAATGAACTGGGAGTGGTGGTGCATGCCTGTAATCCCAGCATTTGGGAGATGAAGGCAGGAGGATCAGAAGTTTAAGATCATCCTCTGCTTTTTAAAAAATTCATGGTTAGCCCAGGATACAAGATATTTTAAAAAATGGACCAAAAGAACCCTTAACAAATATTACCTAAAATACATAAAATGGTAAGTAGGGATGTTACAAAACATTCAATGAAAACTCAAACCAAGGGACTGCAGAGATGGCTCAGTGGTTAGGAACACTTGCTGTTGCAGCAAGGGTTGGTTAAGCACACACAAGGCAGCTCACACCTCTCTGTAACTCCTCCCAGGGTATCACACACCCTCTTCTGACCTCTACCAGCACCCACACACACGGTGCATGTACACACATGCAGGCAAAACACTCATCAATATAAAGTAAAAATAAATAAATCTAAATAACTAAAGAAAAAAGAAAATATGGATAAAAACCATAGTGACATATCAACTTTTAGAATTACTATCACAGAAAAAGAGATATGGTAATTAAGTGGTAATAAGGATATAAAGAAAATGGTACCCTGCTAGATGGTTGTTGGGAATGCGAAGTTGTAGAGTCATTATGGAAATGGATTTAAAGTCTCATTAGAAGATGAAAACAGCACTGCCCTATGATCTAAAGAAAGAGTAAATCCAATGTTGATGTCTTGACAACCACAGAGGCAAGTAAGTAGAACTTCCGAAGTGATAGTCTCTTACACTGACAGTAAAATTCTACCTTAGGAGAAGAGAGGCAAAAAGAACTAGTTTCTATAAATGAGTTGAACTCTCCTGACCAAACAGAAGCTCTTTTAAGACTACTAAGAATCTTTGCTTATGACAGTTCTAAACCATGGCAACTTTCATATTCTATTGCAAGGAAGGTGGAAGAAGCAGATGATAAACAAATGTGATTTTGTGAATGACTGAAGTGAGGTCACTGGGTATTCTAAGAATCTATTCAGTAAAAAGTTGGTTGGTGAGCATGTTGCTCACAATGATGATATCATTAAGCATGAATGGAAATTTGAAACGTTTTACTAGATTTAACTTATTTCATGTTCAGAATATTTCTACCCTGATAGAGAAGAATAAGGTTCCTGGGAAATTTTGTTTCATAATTTTAGCATCTTACCAGGTTTCCCATGATACTCTATATACTAATGGAGAGATACACCTAAATGGTAGTACAATCATGTGACTTAGCTGTATGTTTCATTAATATCCTCTGTGATTGACACTACATGATATAAATGTAGAACATTATCTTATAGCATGTGATCTTTGGATCTGTTCTGTTAGATATTTTATAGTTAATGATTGCACTAATAAAATAATACTAGCAAACTTTTACTGAGTTTTTCAACAGCAGGTTATATGTATTTTCTTATTTAAAATTAAAACTCTATAAGTTAGATGCTAACATTAACCCATTTTAAATGAGAAGAAGCTACACTGCAAACCCCAATTCCTGCTACATAACAGAAAGTAAGCAATGGTCATTCCCATTATTATTTTTGTAATTTTAGAGAAATCACAAAAAGAAAAAGAAAATACAGATCCCAACAACAAGTACAATATAAAATACTCGAAAGACTATAGGTTTTTCCCACAGTCAAGCCTAGGAAAAACAAGAAAATAAGTTTAGATATATCCAGGTAATAAATAATAAGAAAAATCAAGATTAGATACTTTATGCTCTTCATGCTACATTCCTAAACAGAATAATTCAATAGCAGTGACTCAGATTCCCAGTGCAAGTGTCTTCTGAGTAATAGCAGGTGTAGCTCGAGTTTTCCTGCCTGGCCCACAGTCAGGACAAATCTCTATCACCTGCCAGTCCCACAGCCTCAGACCCGACCAAGTAAACACAGAGACTTATGTTGCTTTCAAACTGTATGGCCGTGGCAGGCTTCTTGCTAGCTGTTCTTATAGCTTAAATTAATTCATTTCCATTAATCTATACCTTGCCACATGGCTCGTGGCTTACCAGGATCTTCACATGCAGCTTGTCATGGTGGCGGCTGGCAGTGTCTCTCTGACTCAGCCTTCCACTTCCCAGCTTTATTCTCCTCCTCGTCCCGCCTACACTTCCTGCCTAGCCAACGGCCAATCAGTGTTTTATTGATTAATCAGCAACACATTTGCCATACATCCCACAGCAAGCAGGTAGTTACAAAGTCCTGCTGGAATAAGGTGTTGATGATAATATACAGGCTTTTCCTGTGTTCTCCAAGCATTTACTTCCCATGCCTTCAGATAAAAACCCTCAAGACCAGCATTATGCTCTAAAAAAGTCATTTTCATTGTTTTTCTGAGGTTTAAAGATGAAGCCACAATGAGGAGAATTTCAGGGCAATAACAGTAAATAAGGTGGGTAAGCCAAAGGTCTCTGGTACCTAGAGACCTCAGTCCATAAGCTCATTGTCTCCCCTTCCCTAAAATCAGTTCTGACATGGATGAAGCTTTTCCATTAAACCTTATTTAAGTTATGTTACCAGGAGATATGAACACACAGGCTACAATGACTGTATAACAGAGCCATGGTATACCATGGTATAACTACCACCATACAACAAACAAGGACTTGGTTTGTATATGTACAATCTCAAGGAAAAGGATTAGAAAAAAAACTTGAACCTAGATTTTTAAAATACTTCAGGATTTAAGAGAAAATATGGTTGATATAAAAACAGTGTTTTAGATATTTTGGGGGTTATCAGGCATGAAAATATAATAACTTTGGTTTTCAATCTAGATATAGTAGAATAAAATGAAATTAAATATGCCCTGTAAAGATAAAATGAAATGTATTTTACACACACACACACACACACACACACACACACACACACTCACATGAAACTCACACAAATTTCCTATCTCCAGACATTCAACAGCATCTAAGAGAAGAAAATAAATTAAATGAATAGATAACTATGTTTCACCAAGATGTGTAGCTTAAAGTGGCAAGAAGGGAGTGCTACAAATGACCGAAGAACAGACTGAAATCTGAGGCAGTAAGAACCTATGTGAGTGGCAATCAGAAACAAGGGTAGCTCAAGTCAAAACCCAGAAGTCTACCTATCCCAATACTGAGTGCAGCAGTTGTAGGGTAAAACCTCGGGAGCTCTGCTTTAAACTTTTATTTAAACTCATCATATACAAAATATTTCCTTGAGCTCTCATGGGGTGTGAAGCTGGTAACTTTTTGAGCTTGCTAAGAGAGCAAAATCTCAATGAAGATGCGTGGTATTTAGTAAATAAATAACCCCTCACGAAGGTTATGCTTTATTTGTTGGAAGAAACTTGACAACAGTTCTCAAAATGTGGTGTGCAGAGGCCTGAAGGTGCTTCTGAGACTTTTTCAGTAATTTTAGCTACAATGGCTTTTGTGCCATCAGCACAAAAGTTAATATAGTGAAAAGGCATATAATATCTTACTATCTTATTTATTTTTGTGAAATTGATTACTGATGGTTTAGCATAAGTTAAGACAGTAGAAGAAAACTGTGTGTGTGTATATATATATATGTATATATATATATATATATACATACATATGTATGTATGTATATCAGTTGTATAGATAAAATATATAAATCAGTTGTATAGATAAAGTATATAAATCAGTTTTTTTTCTTTATTTATGACAAAATATCTGGCAAAAGTAACTAAAGGAAGGAAGGGTTTGTTTTGCCTCAGAGTTCAAGGGCACAGCCCACCACAGAGGGAAAGATGTGAAGGCAAGAACAGTTGTAGCTATGGTGCCAGGAGAATGGAGCAGCTGGTCACATTGCATCCACTTCTAGCCAGAATCTCAGACAACCTTATTCATTACTGAGACTGGCTTCAGACTCCGGAGCTCTGTTGAGACCTAACAATCTAAGCTTTCTTACAGGACCCTACAGAGATACCGCAGCCCCCTAAACAGCAAGAAGTAATTCTATGAAAATGATGCCGCTCTCCCAAATGTTTCACTTTTCTCAGGGTTATGGATGGATGGTTGTAGGGTTGAGGATGGAACAATAAAATTTGGACTTAGTATTCTCTTTTAGAAAAGAAAAGGGGAATGGATAGGCTATTAAAGGAAATTATTGTATTTATCAGTAAACTAATTCAGTAAAATATGAGCCTTAGATAATTTGCACTGATACGGATATTTGTATATTGATACAAACATAAGCTATTTTTATATTTTTATTTTTGTTTTTTGATTTTTTGAGACAGGATTTCTCTGTGTAGCTTTGGCACCTTTCCTGGAACTCACTCTGTAGCTCAGGCTGGCCTCCAACTCACAGACATCACCTGCCTCTGCCTCCCAAGTGCTGGGATTAAAGGTGTGCACTACCACCATCTGGCCTTATATTCCTATTTAAGATAATTTGTATATTGATACAAATACAAAACTATATTTTTTGTATTGTACACATATTCCTACTCCTGTTTGAAATATTTTGTATATTGATACAAATGTAATACTATATTTGTCATACTGTATGTATGTTCTACCTGTTTAGAATATTTTTATGTTGATATATATTTATGATTATTGTCATATTGCATATTGCACTATACATTCCTACCTCTGTTTAAGCTATTTTGTGTATTGTCACAATTTTGAGGTCATTGTCCTTAGATGGTACATCTGCTTTACAAAATGTGTATCTTGTTAATGTGAAGCCTTAGTATTTAGATTATTTAGGTAGATAAGACTTACAGGACTATAGTAACCCATGCTTGTCATTTCTATAGTTATGTTAGTTAGGTTCTCCAGATTTACAGAACCATATGTCAGATGGATAGCTAATCTTCAAACACTTCAAGACCTAGAGAATATGGCATTTAAATAATTTAGAATCCTGTTGACATGAGACATGATTGCTTCTGGCAGCACGAATCTGATCCCGAAAGAATCTTGAGCTTCTAAGATATTTCCGTTTAGGAGTTTGTCCTCTTCTTGACACAAAATAACTACTGGGCAAAGAACTGCCCTTGCCTCAACTGCTGACAGTACAAATGTTGTCCTTTCTGGATGAGCGGGACACAAGGAAAAGCGACTACTGAACTCTGCCAAGACAGGGTAAGACAGTCTTTCAAAATTTCTGTTTCTGAAAGTGGTCTGTGAGATATTCCAGGCATGTAGCCAAACTGGTTGCCCCAATGATGCTGAGAAACTTTAGGTGTCTGTCCAGGCTGCCAGCTGTCTCTGTCTATTCTAGCAAGAATTTCAGAAATTGCTTACTTGCATTTTCCATTTTCCCAGGTATTATTATGTTCCTTCTCAGGACTTTGGTGGAGTTGAAGACAAGATAATTACAATTATAATCTTCTCATATCTTAGCTAGAACTTAATAGTACTAGAGCTAGAATTTTCAAGACAGGACAGCTACTGGAGTAATCTCAGTAATTTGCCATTTACCCATGTTCTGGACATTTAGCATGTTTTCCTTGTTTGATGTTATTCTTATTGGTTGTAGTTCCATTTTTGTTTATGTTATTATCCTTTGTTTTTCCTGGACAATACTTGATAATCATTCTTACTGTATATAGTTTGTATTAAGATTAGAACCTTCTTATTTAGACAAAAAGGGGAAATGTAGTGGTATTTACTCCACCCATAACTTTGGGCTATACAGCACAAAGGAGGCGGTGCTTCCTGCCATTGTATATGACCTCTTATAAGGTTGAAGAAGGGTCACAGGCTCCTTCTCCCTGCTCCTGCCTGTGTGTTGGATTTGCTCCCTGTCAGATCAGAGGACAACTTCTGCTGTTTACTCTGTTCTATATTCATGAATATACTTCCTCAACTTATATCTTAATAAATTCTGTTACCCATTTAATAGACTCACGTGGATTGATTGTAATACTCACCAGCCTAGGTAGGCATCATTCATTTTCTCAAAGTCAGAGCAGAACAGGAAAAGAAGAAGAGGTACCATCATTGTCTTTGAGTTATGATAGACATTTCCCCTGCCTTTGGATGTCAACAGTACCATGTCTTGGCCTTGGGCTCAAATAGAAATTTATACCATCAGCCCATGAGCTTCAGGCCTTCAGACTCAGACAGAACTATGCCATCAGCTTTCAAAGTTCTCCAGCTCCAAGATGGCAGGCAGATCATAGAAATGCTTGACTGCCATAGCCACAGGACCAGTTCCTAGAGTAAATTATCTTTAAAAATTTATGCTATAGAAATTTCTATATATACAATATGCAACCCAAGACATTTCAGTATCAATTAATAAAAGAGACATATATCTGTGGAACAAAACAGCTCTAAAATGGAGCCAGAAATATAAACTGGCTTCTCCCAAGTATGACAACACAAGAAAGTAAGGGAAGTAAATCGCTTTCTGATAAATGATGCTAAATCAACTAAGTATTTGATAGAAGTGAATATTGTTTCTTACAGCCTATAAAAAATATTTGCTTGATTGTAGTTCTGTGAAGTTTGCAACTGTTAAGTATCTACAAGAAAACACAGGAAATAATTGTACCTTGTGATATGTAATGGTGTCTTAGAAACAAAGATCACAAACCAAAGATTACTCAACTTCATAAAAATCTAAAGCAGGGGTTCCCAACCTGTGGATCATGACCCCTTCAAAGGTCAAACAACTCTTTCACAGGAAGTGCCCAAAACCATCTGAAAATACTGATATTTAAATTATGGTTCACAACAGTAGTGAAATTACAGTTAAGAGGTAGCAATGAAAATAATTTTAAGGTTGGGGGTCACCACAACATGAAGAACTATATTAAAGGCTTGTAGCGTTAGAAAGGTTGAGAACTACTGATCTAAAGCATTTTTTCTTCTAAGGACATGATTTTGAAAACAACACAGAAATCTACAGATGGATGAAAATGCTTGTAATAAAAATATCATACAAAAAAACCATACTAAGTTTGTGTAAAGAATTTCCATAACTTATAATTACTCATACATGTAAGACAAATTGCTAAGTAGTCTTATTAATAAAAAAAATCCAGAGCCAGATATTGAGGTAAAAATTGAGAGATCAGGGAATAGGACAAGCCACAGCCAAACTCACCTCATCAACTCCTCAGCCTCCAAAGAGACCTGCTTCCTATATATCCATGCCTATATACCTTTCTGTGCTCTTACTTCCTCTCTCCATCCAGCTACATCACTTTTCTCTTTTCACCCAGCTCTATCATTTCCTGTCTGTCTGTACAGACCTCTAGACTTCTATGGTTAACTACTGTTAGAATTTAATGGCGTGTGCCATGATACCTTGCTCTGCTCTCAGTGTGGCCTTGAACTCACAGAGATTGGATGAACCTCTGCTTCCAGAATGCTAGGATTAAAGGCATGTGCTACCATTCCCTGACTTTTGTGTTTAATATTGTGGCTGGTTTTTTCTTCTGATCTCCAAGTAAGCTTTATTTATTAGAGCACAAATAAAATATCACCACACATACAACCTAATAATAATGTGAGTGAAGATTTTCAGGCACTTCACAAAACTTAATATATGTTTTTATACACAAGAGTCTACGTAAAAAAGCTTAAGCATATTATTTATTAGAGCAACAAAAATTAAAACAATGAGATATGATCATATACCTATTATATTTACTATGAAGATACTAATCATAACATACAGAAAATGGAACATCTAGCCCTCCACACAGCAATAGAAAGTATACAATGATACAGCCACTTCAGGAAGAAGCCTGGTGATTTGTGGTACAATGAAATATAATGTAATTCCTTTCTTTCTCTGTCTTTTATTTTTCCTTCCTTCCTCCTGCTTCTTCCCTCATCCCCCCTCTCTCCTTTATTTTTAATAGTCCCAAGTTGGAAATATCTAAATATTCATGGGCAAGCGAATGGATAAACAGTTTGTAGTATGTCTACACAAGGGAATGCCACTACAATTCAGCAATAAAACAAACTTGACATTTACTGCAGGAGGATATCTCCTAAACAATTTAATTGTTAAGTGAATGCCTGATCACAGTTACTTTACATAAAATTCCATCAGGTCAGTGGTTGCTTAGGATTCACAGTAGGGGTGGAGGTAGGCATAGATTACACGAAAGCTTTGGGGAGGTTTTGAGAATGAAGGGAAACGGTCTTGGTTGTGTTTCTGCAGGTGTTTGTATGTATGTCCATGGTACAAAACAGTAATTTAAAAACATTCAACACAGAAAAAAAATTATCTCTTTTTAATGACATACTCAGAAGTGATAAGTATTTGTTGTCACCATAAGGGAAACAGGATTTCTACAATTAAGTGATCCTCCTGCCTCAGCATCCTGAGGACTGGAACTACAGGTGCGTGTCACTGAACTGAACTGCTCTCCTGAATGTCAATAGTTGATTTTTATGCATTTTGTCACCTGCGTTCTGTTTTACTTTGCTTAGTAATTTTTACCATCACCATAAGTAGAAATTGATATGTTGCCAAGGTCAGTTACTAGCTAAGATTTACATATTAATAAAGGATATTTCATGTGTCTTTTGTGTCCTACTTGAGTCTCAAAGTGATAGAACCACCTTTCCAAAGAAACACAATGTACGTTTATGAAAGGATATGGTGATATTCTGTTTTGGGCATATCTGCTATCATCCCAACATTATGATTGCTTTCAAAAGCATGGACTATTGAGTGAGTACTTGATATCAACCATTTACCTTAATAACCTTGTGTGCCTCTCAGGTTGATGTGTATGCTCAAAAGTTTCCCAAGGGCTCTATTCCCTCATCTGATCTTTGCCAACAGCTACTTGGCAAGGTCTCCATCATATCCTAATAGTCCAAATTTGCTTCAATTTTCCTCTTAAAATTAGATCCAAAAAACAAGTTCATTCAAAAAAAAAAAAAAAACCAAGTTCATTCTCTCAGCCATTTTCTCAGCCATTTTGGAATCATCAATTCCATAACCACCTCAGTAATGAATGGCTCTAATTTGCCCTGTTTTTTTTCTATTTCCCTAGGCATATTTACAAACACCTTCTCTTGTACTCCATAGCCCTTGTCAGCCTGAGTCATTTCACTGGTTTATCTTTCCTGCTGATTTTTAAGTGATGAGAGATAATTTTGCTTCACAGAATCCTTCTTGGAATGTCGGGTGGTGATGGTATTCTTGCAGCTGTATGCTGCAATATCACATTGAAGGTTTAATGCAATTGTTCTCAGGGGTTTGGGGAAGAACAGAGGCATATTCCTGATAACCTGAAGTTGAGCTCTACTTCTTCCTGAAGCGTCTAGATAACTGTAGCATGTGTGGGTGTCATGGTGATGATGGAGGGTCTCTGCTCCAATTATCTATATAATTAATTCTTTACATACAGAGACATAAATATGAAGAAAGAAAATTTGGAAAATGGCAGCATCCAGGGGATGTTGATTGTAGGAACTTATAGAGGTCAATGATATTAACTGCCTATGTTTCTGAAGGAAGTACCTTCTGGCCACCAATATGCCACTTGCCTGGTATCCTTCTATTTTGAGCTTTTCTCTCTGCGTGAACTGCTGCTTAGCTGGCCAAGCCTCAACTGTTTTCTCACCTAGCCCAGGACAATTTTTTTTCTTCTTTTTTTCAGGTGTATTTGGTGAACCACAATGCACAGGGCATATCACAAGTAAAAGGAAAGATTATCAATCCATCTTGCAAACTCCATCCACTGATATAAAAATTTTATAAACCCTGTAACAAAGACCCAAGGCAGGAAATATACCACAGAATTTTTCATAGAAAATCATCACGTGCATACAAGGTACAAACTAACGTGCCACATGATGAAAAAATCCTACATTGGTTTTAGTTTTATCTTTGTTTGAAATGTAAATGAAATTCAAAACTTAAGTTAAATCATGTATCTAATCTAGGAAAAATTAGGACTGAGACATACAGAAAATGTGAGAGCTACATAGAAGAGAGGCAATGCCAGAACAAGATGGACATCTCTCTCTTCTGCATCCTCTGTAGGGACCTGCAAGAAAAAAGCTCCCATGCAACATGCATAGCTCTTCATTCAACACACCTATATTTAAAAACTACTGTTATCTAAAACTAGGCAGGGGGTTGGCAAGATGCCTCAGCAAGGAAAGGCGTGGGCTGCCAAGTCTGATGACTTGAGCTCTGTACCTGGGATCCACATGGTAGAAAGAAATAACTGATTCCTAAATGTTGCCCTCTGACCTTATGCACCGTGGGTCATGCACCCACAAACATACACACACACACATACACACACACACACACACACACACACACACACACACACACACACACACATCCACACACACATCCACACATACTGCACAAGCACTAAATATAGTTTTAAGTTTTTTAAGTAGAAATCCATAAGGGAGATGACTCTTCCCCATGGTTACTCTCAATAGCTATGGAAAAATTAACAAACAGCAGATACATATCTGATGTTTTGCAAGGGGTCTTTTAACCCCTACCATTTTTCTCTATATTACACAGAAGACACTATCCTTATACCTCTGTTCTCATTTCCTCCTGCAAGTTGTTGTCCTGTGCTGTCCCTCAGGCATGCATCTATGTGTTTATGTCTCTCTCTCTCTCTCTCTCTCTCTCTCTCTCTCTCTCTCTCTCTCTCTCTCTCTCTCTCTCTCCATGCATTCATTTGTAACTCAGCTTCTGATGTCCAAGAAAAGCTTGATTTTTTTTCCCTCTTGCCTTTGAGCTTGGAGTCCTTGTTCAAGAAATTGCAACAGTGAACACTGCCTGCCACTAGAGAGCAGCCCAAGCCAACGATTTCCTGGGCAAAACCCTCTGTAATAAGTTGTTTTCAAAAGATCCAATTCTCTTAGTTTTCCCTAGGCAAGACACTACTAGTCCTCTTCATGGGGGATATTCTCTGTACCTGTTGTGATGTCATGGGAAGAGTGAATACCATGACACTTCTTCCAGAAAATTGTCAAAAACATTCATTCTTGAGGTCTCCATGCTCTTAATCCATTAGCACAAGCATAGAGTCATGATTTGTGTCAATCATAAAACATTGGAAGTGGTTTGAAAGTTTTGATTTAAAAAAAAAAAAAGGAACCCATTGAGTTCATAGGGCCATAGGGAAAGAACCAGATTCTCACCGAATCTTCCCCAGCTCTCTCTACTGAGAGCAAAGGCAGCCAGAGAAACCTAAGCAGGGTCCTATGCATGCCTTTAGATAGAACTTAGCCTGTAGATGCTGAATTTTTTTCCTAACATTTGTGAAGATGGTAATTTTGTCTCAGGTGGACTGTTTGTCAAGCTTCAGTAGGCCCATGTCTACATTATTTAATTTACTTTAATGAACACAAAGGAAAAATAATTACTGTTGATTAGTCTGCCATTGTACAGGAAGAACTCTCATGTTTACTGCACTGTGGGATGAAGATGAGGAGAAAGCTTTTGGAAATTGATGTGGGAGAATCTCATCCAATCTAGATGCAATTCAAGTTGACATTTAGTGCAGTCTCTGTCTGTTGCCTCAGGTGTAACCTCAGGCAAGTGATTCAAATTTACCCTAAACCTTGATTTCCTCTTCTAAAATGTGGAAGCCATAACTATTCTCATCAGACAGGACTGGAGATTAAACGCAACAACATGTGGAAAGTGTTTAATAAAGATTGACTGTCACTGTTCAAAGAGCCGACTACGTTCCAGGATCCCTGCTGACTTCTCCTTGCCTTATTCCTCTTGCCATTTTATTTCCATTTATCCAATTTCAATTTTAATTTTGTTAAATATTCATTATACATGTGTTATGTTCCAGGTATAATAGGATTTGGCACCTCAAGAGGATAGTGTAGCTTACAAAAGAGAAAAACTGTCAGAATGAATACAGAGAAAACATGTTTCACATTTGGCTTTAAAGGTAATACAGAAGGCAGATATTGTATATTGTCAAAATTGTGTTCAAGAATATCTTGGAGATATGTATCATATGTAATTTTAACTTTATTTTAACCCAGTACTGTGTGGGGCCTAAATTGATCTTACAATGTCACCTTTGATATTGCATCATTAATAGTCTGTATGGACATCCAGTGCTTTGAACCACACCTCAGCTGTGATGAAGAATTCATCACTTGATTTGCATCATTATCTGAAACTTTCGGCCTTTCTTACTTTTGCTACTTGAATGATATAGAAAGCACAGTGGCCTCTTTGCCAAGTAATTTGAGTTGGAGTCTTTCAACTGATTGGTTGAGCCATGTGACTTTCAAGTTTCACCATAATTGGAAGTTTGGTGTACATGTGGTTAGAGCACAGAGACAGAAAACAATTATTGCTAATGGTCATTTATGAGAGGATCCATAGATGATAGTGTTGAACTCAAACAATGAGTTGAATTTTAATCAATGTAGAGTATGTGGGGGGAAAAAAGAGGTCTGTAAGGCTTACATGAGAAAGTAGTTAAGTGCAATAAGAGAGAAGAGGAAAGATACCAATTAATTCTTAGGCAGCTTGGCCTCCTTATTACATTCCATTTAAAGACTTTTGCCAGCTGAGGAAGCATAAGCTGGTGGGCATATCTCAAAGTCATACATTTAGCAAGCAACAAAATCAGAATTTGAACTCAGATTAGCAGAGTTCCAATATGCATGTTCTCTATGCCACATTGCCAGAGGTATAAATAATATAATAATGGAGAATAATAAAGTAAATTTAAATTAAAATTAAAAATAATAAAGAAGAAACATTCCTTGCATCGTCTTCTCTAGGAGACAATAAAAATGTCAACATGGTTTTCTTTTTCACTAAAATGGGTGTGTTAAACATTAAAAATATCATCACTAATACTTAACAACCAAGGATAACTGAGGGAAAATATTTATCAGAAGGGGGTAATTTGAAGTTAAACAGATAAAAGTTACAGGCTAGTTAGAAAATGATGGGTGGTGAAGTGGAAACCGTGGATGGGAGGGGAACCTGGTCATTATGACCATACAATGTGGTCTGCTGTACCCTCCTTAGGAAACTGTAATTCGTCTGTTTGGAATGGGCATGTATCTTTTCTGTGTGGTTCTTTAATTAAGCTAAGCTGCTGAGCTCTGTGTTCTAGGGCCTTTCTTAAATAGCTACAAAGATCCACTCCTGAAGCATCAACATAAACATCTGTCTTCAAGTCTTCTTAGCTCCCTCTAGCTGGTGATCACTTCTCTTTATCTCTTTAAAGGATATTTCTTTGCACCTCTCTTGCTTTTTTGTTTTGTTTTAGACTGGCCTCAAGCTCCTCCTCTTCCTGTCCCTGCTTCTTGAGGACTGGGATGACAGTTGTGTTCCACTCACTATTCCTTGCTATTATGCTGTTTACCAGTGGTGAAATCCTCCCTATTAGACAGAGTATTGGTTACTTTTCTTGATGGTGTGATCAAATACCTGGAGAAAGCAACTTCATAGAGGACAGGATCATTGTCCTTACAGTTTGGGGCAATAATCCATAACAGCAGGGGAGGAATGGTGCCTTCGGCATGACACAGTTGATAACATTAACCCCGTAATTAGAAAGGAGAGAGAGATAGATGCTGGTGTTCAGTCAGGTTTCTCTCTTTAAGTCATTCTGGCATCAAGCACATAGAGTGGTACAACCCATATTTATGTTGTCTTTCCACTTCAATGAACTCAATCTAAAAACTGACCCATAGACATACCTAAAGGCTTATCTCCCAGGTAATAAGTAGATCCCATCAAGCTGACAGTCAATATTAACCATTGTGGACAGTAAGTTCTGAAGTTATAATAAGTCTGATTCATTATTGTATGTGCAGATCGGCTTTATACATAGTAATCACCCAAAATGTTTGTTGGGGATACTTTGTAATTTTCATGAATTGGAAGATTTTTCTCAAGTCAAATACCATGCATACATAAATTATTTTCATCTTATTTTTTTGAAGGTATCTCTCCTCCATTAGTCATCCCATTTTCACTGTAGAATCATACACACTATGGTATTCTGGGTGGATGTACAACAATAGTCAACCAAGGTATTTATCACATTTGGATTTCCAAACAGAAAACTGGCATTAAAAGATCAGAATTCTGCTTAGACTTAACTATTTATTGCTTTTGGTTCAAAAGTGATTATAGCTTTTGTTAAAGCAACCTAATAAAACTTTTGGTCAAAATGTTTTTTTATAATTTCAGGATTCAAAATATTTAAAGTCCACCGAAAAAGAAGAAGAAGGAGAAGAAGAAGAAGAAGAAGAAGAAGAAGAAGAAGAAGAAGAAGAAGAAGAAGAAGAAGAAGAAGAAGAAGAAGGAGAGAGAGAGACAGAGAGAGAGAGAGAGAGAGAGAGAGAGAGAGAGAGAGAGAGAGAGAGAGAGAGAGAATGAAAAGCCATAAATAAGACATAATTCAGTGAGACTCTGGACAAATAACAATCAGGAAAAAAAAATCCAAGCTCATGAGTGAAACTAAAGTTAGACCTTCTCTGTCTAATCGAGGACCCTAGGTCTAGAGTCAAAAGCAACTGTGTTAGACAGAGAAGACCTAACTTTTGCAGATCCCTAGTGACTAAAGAACCCAATGAGAGCAAGCAGGTAAGAGCAATGCCCCCTGTTTGAAATCAAGAAAGGATGATTCTTTAACTAGAGAGGAGTCGCAGGAATTAGTTCTCCTTGGAGCAACAGCCTTTTAATGGGGGTAACTTGGAGATAGTTTCAACTTACAGGAAAATTATATGAATATATATAATTTAATTCAGATTCTTCAACCGATAACATTTTCATGATTTGATTTATGATTTCCTCTATATGTAGAAGTTCATTATTATGTATTATTGTTTTTATTTATAAACCATTTGAAAAAATTTGCAGAAATCATGTATATTTATTCTCAAATACTTACATTTCATAACCACAGTAGAATTACGTAAAAAAAGAAAAATAACATTGGTGTAACAGTATTGTAAAGTAAACAAAGCTTATTAAAACTTTTCTTTTATAGTAAGCCTAGGTGCTTTACACCATGCAATCAACTTTGTTATTTTTGTCTACTAAAAATCTCTTTGATGTCCTCCCTCCATGCTTCCTGTATTCCTTCTGTCCCTTTCTAGTTTTAATCACATGAAGCCTCTTGGACAGCCCCTACTTGTTAATTAACAGATATCTTTCAGTTTTCAGGTATCTAGTGTGTTCTCATGACCATATTTTGTCATTTATAGCCTTTATGTCATTAACGTTATGGAACAATATTCCATTGTGTTCTAGAGTCCATCTCTTTAACCAACAGTCTGCCATAATTCTTTTTGAGTCTTATTGAGAATACTAAACATTTTGCCTCACCAAATGTTGCTCCCCAACCTCATACTTAAAAAAATTATTGATCTATAATCAGTTTTTCATAAATGTAATCGCCAGGTTCTGTGGTGTAGTTTCTATATTCTAAATATAATGGTTGATTAATTGATATTTTATTAGTTTACTGAATCTCTATTGATATTTTTAGTCTGTTTTTTTCTATGCTCAATAATATGTTTCTATAGCTCTACAATTGTGCTGTCTGTCTAGCTGAAGATCCTATGCTGTAAATTGCTTTTCTTAATTTCAGATTTCTCTTTTCATAATTAGGTAATTATTTTACTGTTATTATATCTCTTAGTCCTCCCTTCTTCTTTTTTATATTTTCCTTAATTCTTTGGGCATGTCACAAATGGTATTTATTTAAAAGTCATTTCTTGCTAACTTATATCATCTTATTGTCTGCTTATATTAAATTACTTTTTTCTGATAACGAGCTATTTTCCTGATTTTTGATGTGTTTTAAAAATCATTAGTGGTTAGAGTTTGTAGTTTGTATGCTTTTAAAAAATATAATTTATACTATATATATATATATATGAAACATACATTTTCATATATATATACATGTACTTCATTGAGAGAATCTCAGTAAATGGAATTGAGGCAATGTTTAAAGAAAGATTAGGAATGTGAATATTTCAGAGTTAGGGACTGGCACCTAGAAGATAGGGTGAAAAGTCAGCACTTGGCTGTCAGTGGTTGTTCACATATGAGAGGAATAAAATGAAACAATTTAGAAGAAACCTTTGCTAATCATTCTTATGTTTGTAGTATGACCTTGTTAATAAGAATGATGTGGTGGGGACTCACCCATGCTTGCAATGTAGGAACAGAACTATGTGAGCCTATTATCAGTATTGCTGATTTTCATTACCCCTGCCAATTAATGTACAAGAACATGATGAATTTAGCTTTAAGTGGTCAACTTAAACACACAAACATATTAGAAGGCAGAAACATAAAAAAATTAATTGACTCTAAATAAATGACTGGGAAATGGCACTTGAAGAACTCAGAATTCCTTCAGATAGTATTCTCAATAAGACTCAAAATGCACAGAACCAAATTGATATAATCCACAGACAATTGGGGAATTAAAACACTTCCTCCCAGGAACTAGAATAGAAAGATGACAAAAAATATACATAAAGATGCCCAAGGAGTCCAGAAAATGACATCAGGTCCCGTGAAGCTGAATTTGCAGTCAGTTGTGATACACTCATTTGTGGATACTGGGAACTGAACTCAGGCCTTCTGCAAAAGCAGTGTGCTGCTGAGCTACGTCTCTAGACATGTGTTTGATTTAGTTGATCTCAATCCTCAGGGGAGTCTTTGCCCTGGAGGAGATGGGAATGGGGGTAGGCTGGGGGGAAGGGGAGGGGGTGGGAGGGGGGAGAACAAGGGAATCCGTGGTTGATATGCAGAATTAAATTATATTGTAAAATAAAATTAAATTAAATTTAATTTAAAAAAAGAAAAATGTTGCTAACCTATGCTTGTAATGTCCATTTGAACATTCTCTCTTTTTATTTACAGCTTAACACAAATTTCATACTGTCCAATATTTTTGCAATTACTATCATGCAAACTCATAATTATTCTTTATTATTATGTCTCCTCACTTCTACTTTCTCTTTGGATGTTTTCCTATGAAATGATAATTTTACAGATAGTCTCTTAAATTAGTCTCCAGACTTAAGAGTTATTATGATTCAATTACATTTGTAGTTACTGTAAATTTTCCCATATATTGGCATAATTTTTTCTAGTAAATCTAAAAATATTAAGTGTTTGGGCTCTATTCCAAGACATGACTTTACTCTTTAATATTGTACAAAATACTAATCTAATCATTTTAATGTCTATAGTTTTAGTTTGGTTTTACTTTTTAGTACTATGTAATGAAGTGATCTTTGATTTAAGGGCATCTTTATTCACTCACTCACTCACGTGCACACACACACACACACACACACACATACACACGATTGAATATAAAAATTCAAAAATCAAACAGAGAAGTTAACATTCTGTGGGCATCAAGAATATACTAATCAAAGCAAAACTATAATAATAAGTGACAAATTAGAATCAAGGAATCCAGAGTAAAATCAGGAATAATGATAGAACTAACAACAACAAAAAACTTTTGACTCTCACAAATTTGGATGTAGTTGCCAATTTAAAATGAAAATGCAAAGAACGAAATTGGTAATCACAAAGTCCACAGTCAGGTGGGAAATTAAAATACTTCTTTCCAGGAAGTAGAATACAAAGATGACAAAATTTATATGTATAGTTAATTTAAGCAATATTAATTTGAGAGATATTTTAATCTAACTTTGCATGTAATAAAAATATAAAGTACTTATGGAATACTTACAAAAATAATCAAGAAATAAAGTCTAACACATTCCATGGAAAATGATCTTATGGGTTGTTTTTTCTAAGTACAATTTGATTATCTAATAGGAAAAATAACATATTACTGAAACTAATATATAAATTGTTTTAAAAGTTTTCAAGAGCACCCAGGGAGCCTACCAAGTTCAACATCAGCTGCAAGCTAAACTCACATTGTCCTCTCTCTTCTACCAATGTGTGTAATTAATAAACCTGACAATTGTGAGGCCAGGCTTAAGCTATGGTTCCCATTACAACACAAGCTTCAGAAATCAAAGGGCTATGTTGAAACACTAAGAAATGGTGAGTTTGTTAATTTTTTTGAATCAAAGGTTTTTTAAAGAAGCAAAATTGTTTCTGAGAAATATGGTAAAAATAAAAGAGGGCTTTGTATGTTAATAAAAGTACAATAAAAGATTTTAACGGAGTTTCAATATTTTGGGAAATGAGTGCTTTAAATTGCATGTTGTGGTACATTTTAATATTAAGTATTGCAATAGTAACTTTCAACACTGAGTTCCAGGAATTATTTTCTCTTCCCCTTCTTAACCACATTTGGCTAATAGTTGTCTTTTGCCCACAGAATACTATAAGTTTCAAGATTCCTAGTCAACAAAACATTTTATCATCATCATCATCATCATCATCATCATCGTCATTGTCATCATTATCATTATCATCAACAATTATTTCTAAAACCATTGCTTTGGTGGTACTGATAAAAATTCATTAAGGTCATTTCCAGATTTTATTTTGTTAGAGAGTCTGATGGTTTTTGAGGGAAATTATCAATAAGATGAGTGAAGCACATGGGGTTGAAAACATCCTCATTGCTACTAACAAAGCTTAGAGAACATGTAATAACTGTCCATAAACAAATTCAAAGTAGAGCATCCTAAAATTATCTTGACTTTTCTAAGCCATGTACTAAAAAGAGTGACCAAGGATGCACATCTCATTTGAAAAAGGAAAAAGCAGAGTTTAGGCATTCTGTAAGTAGAGAAAAACCTAGTTGAGGGACTAGGGAGAATAAGAGAGTGACAATACACTTATCTCATTCTTTCAGATTTACTAGCCAGAAAAAGAGATTTGTCTGAGAGCGAGTATAAAACTAATGTGAGAACCATCAGGGCTTTTCAGGTTACCATCCACATAAAACATAATGAATATGTGAAAAATCAACATCACTTTTTTTCCATTTTCTTTACTAATTAGTGAATATGTTCCTGCAAAAAAAATTAAGAGTGTTTATTTAATCTCAAATACAAGAGAGGAAGACGATAAAATTTCCTAAGATTCAGGTGCTAGGGCCATAGTGTGAAAGGAGGATGCAAATCAAAATGCAAAATCAAAAGAGTTAAAAACCTAATAGGTAACAACACATTAAGAGCAAGATATAAGGGATGGAGAAAGAGTTCAATGGGTAACATGTTTGCTCTATTAGCATAAGGACCTGAATTTAGAATCCCAGAACCCATGCCAGACATAGGTGCAAGCTCCTATAACTCCAACACTGTGTAATGGAAGAAGATAAGGTGACCATGAGGCCTCACTGACCAACTACTAAGAGGTCTTGTCTCAAAAACTACAGTGAAAAGTGATAGAGGAAGGTATTCCAAGTCAACTCTGTCCTCCAAGCACACCTACACACACACCTGTTTATATACATACATATAATGCACACACACCCATACACACACACATACACACACACACACACACACACACACACACACACACACAGCAAAATATATGTCTATGATAAGCACAGTAGAGAGTTATTTAAGCAAAGTTACCTAATGAAAACTAACTTTGGGAAATACTTCGTCTTAAATTAGGATTTTGAGGTTCAAAGTCACCTCATTATAGTCAGTTGAGGCATTTTGGGAAGTTATTCTATTCTCAACTTAATTTCTCAAAGAAATTATTTGTTCTTGACCCACTTCCACTTACAAAATTCCTACAGAGTAGTGTATTTTACACAGACCATGTGACATTAAAGAGAAACTCAAATAAGGTTTATCAGAAAGACTACTGAAATATGCCTATAGAAAGAATTCCATTGAAGGACAGACTGATTCATTGAGTGTTTTCTATATTATGTATCTCTCAAGAAACATTAAAATATTTCAATTTGTTTAGGATCAAGGTTTTCAGGAAGGTATAAATGTGAAAATACAGATTGTTGAAATGGAACCATGGAGAGAAGACTTTCTTAAAGAGAAAACAAACATTCCTATGAGGTCTTTATAGTTTGAATGTCATCTTAATATATAATTTGAATTTGAATTTTGAAATAAAATGAAGTACAAAATATTCACATAAGTATAAAGTTATCTGATCATCAAAATCTTAACCAGTAAAATAGATTGAACAAACAATGACTCTGGAATGGGAACACAAGACAGGTTTGGGAAGTGATAAAACTGAGGTTTGAAATAAAGGATCAAAAGTTTAGATGTTTCTAGAAGTAGAACCTGAGTATGGAATTATACATAAATAACCCAAGGAAAAGAGAGAGGGAGACTGAAAAAAGAAAAGAGGAAAAGAGAACATCAGGATGCTTTATGTAACTGGGGTTTGTTCTGCTTGGGATCCAGATCCCCTTAATAGCTCTTGAAGTAATGGAGGCTAGAATATTTACCCATGGAGTCTGATCCTAATTGGTTAGGGATTATGTCTTTTGGAAGAATTGTATTTGCTTTTGTTTTGCATTCTTATGGATAGTCAACAAACAAAAAGGCATATTCTGTTCCTAAATAAGTTTACTACCAGCATGAGCTGAATAAAAATAAATAACAACCACAGCACCAAAAAATTTTTTCCACAAAAGACATTTCTTACCAGAATTTAGAACACTTTTTGGCCAGGTAAAATGTTTATTATAGAGTTTGCTGTATCTAGGTAAATAACTATCAGTTCTGTTACTTTAGAGAGCCATGAATAATATAGGGGCTTTCACACATAAAGTGAGTTACATTATTGGCTTTCCTGGTTCTCTAGCTTGTGTTTGGCACATTGTAAAATTCCTTAGCCTTTAAGCCATATGATCCAATTCTCGTAATAAATATTATACATAACATTTTATATAATATATGTATCTATATCCTACTAATTTTATTTCCTTGGAGAACACTGGATTAACATATTTCTTGAAAACACCAACAGCTTCTGGTAGATTGATTAAGAAAAAAAAGAAGATATGTATTAACAAAATCAATGTAAAGGAGGAAACATCACTACCATCCCTACAGTTATTAACAAGATTTAAAAGGAATGTCATGAAACTTAGTTATCTGAGTTAAACATAAATAAAAATGACAAAGACTAAAAAAGATTTTTTTAAAAAAGAGATCACAACTGAAGCAATGAAAACTAGAAAAAAAATATGAATAAGCATAAAACAGTAACAAAAAGAAATGAATCAGCAACTTAAATTTCCACAGGGCCCAGGAAACAGCTCAGTGGTAAAAATTGGTAAAAGTACTTGCCACACAAACCTAAGGATCTGATTTCCATCTCTGGAATCCCCAGTAGAAGGAGAGAACCAATTCCTCAGTGTTGTCCTCTGAACTCAACTTGTGTACTTCTAGAATCTTGCACACACATACAACTAGGAAAAAAATTCCATACAGAAGAACTCAAGTCCACATAATTTCCTTAGATAGCTCCCTTAGGTGCTTACAACAAGTATTTTAGAAAGAAACCTTCCTAAAAACAGAGGAAGATACAATTTGCAACTCATTCTATGAGACCAGTATTTTGATGATACCAATGCCTGAAAAATCTCACAAAAGTACAAATTAACATTCCCTCTTGAACAATGATATAAAACTCTTAATATTAGCAAACTATGTCCAATAACATTATCCTATGTGATGAAGTAGGACATACCTTTACACAAAAGATTAGTCTACCTTTCAAAATTAGTATTAATAGCATAAAAAGAATCATATCTAAAGAGACCAAAAACCTAATTGACAAAGTTCAACTAAGAGGGTAATAAATGTTCCCAACAGATTAGTAATAGAAAGAAATGTCCTCAATCTAATAAATAACTTATGGGTTTTTGGAAGATCAAACTTCAGACAGACAAAGGAAAATTTGTACTGATGCTGTGACTGCACATTTGGTCATATCCAAAAGTTTGTTGATTTGCATACTTTCATTGCATCATCACTATGTCAATTTAACTTTATTAAGCTGTAAAATCTGCAACCAGAATGGGGCAAGTGTCAGGGGAATGCTGTAAATAAAAGTAATTTAATGACATGCTGGTAATTGTTACAGCTAATTTGGAATATCAAGTTATTTCATTGTTTTTCTACTTGTATATATTCAAAATATAATAAAATTTGTGTTTTATACAATCTGTTAAGGTGGAACAAAATACACTGAGTTGAGGAGGCAGCAATTGTAACATAAAGCAGCCATTTAGTCATTCTCACAATCCTTCTCCATCTCCTTTAAGACATACTTCCTGAAGGTTCTGGGCTTCTTACAGAATTCCCTTGGTTGGTTATGACATTTCGTCATAACATTGGCGAGTAAATCTCTCTGTTACAGAGATAAAGTTCACAATCCAAGGTGACAAAAATGGAATGGGGTGCAGCTAAGGACAAAGTTCGGGTTCCAGTGTTCTGTCAATTATGCTGTAATGACCTTTGAATGCCAGGCCTTGGTCAAGACTGGACCCAAGCCAAATTGCGCAGTAGATGAGAATGATCTGTAACATTGCAACAATCCCTAATTGCCCTCTTGGGAGTTCTTTTCCCCTCACTTGACCTCTTTGACATTTTAGTCCAGCTTTATATCAAACACACACACAGTTTATTTTGATACTCCTTGAAGGTCAATCTTTCCCCCATTTACCCTGTTGTTTATTTCTCTTTCATCTTACCTTCCACAATTGATAAGGCCTCCTTTCTGACTGAAAATAGATTTATAAGTTTCTTTCTCTCTCTCTCTCTCTCTCTCTCTCTCTCTCTCTCTCTCTCTCTCTCTCTCTCTGTGTGTGTGTGTGTGTGTGAGTGTGTATGTGTGTGTGTGTGTGTGTGTGTGTGTGTTGGTGTATATGTGCACGTGTTTGTGTCTGTGTGAATGTAGGTTAGCACATGGGTGAGTTCCTGTAAAGGCCAGAAGAGGGTGTTGGTTCCCTTGAAGCTGGAGTTAAAGATATTCTTGGGCTACCTAATGTGGATGCTGGGATCCAAACTCTAGTACATATGATGGATAAACAAAGTATTCTTAAATACTGATCCATCTCTCTGGCCCTTAATTATAAATATTTAATAAAATGCTGATTTTAAAAGACTGTTATATTAATACTACTTTTATGAGGGATATTTACAGTTCTTAACAGAAACTAATAAAAGGACTCGTTACCCTCCTGATAAAACTTTAAGACTGTAGAATGTTGACAGGGAGATGTTGAAAAAAGAAGGAACCTCCTATGACTTTTTATAATAGTTTCAGTGCAATATATTAGGTCAACTCTGATACAAGTTATCATGAATAAATATTGAGGAAGGTGAACAATCACCAATAAAATAAGTCAAACTTCTGTTTATTCATGAGCCAAGGTAATTCTTCACTGAATAGTAAAGAAGGAAGTGACACAGAGAATCAGATATAAATTGATTTAGTACAGGCTTAATTGGGCAACAATGGTAAAAGGTGTTTGAGAATTTGTCTAACTAGTGAATTCTTTGTCCTATAGTGTGAGAACAAAAAAATCATTCTTACATTCAATTGTGTCCCAGTAAATAAAAATGGTTTTGAGCACTTGTTGATCTTGCAAAGGAACTGGGTTCCATTCCTAGCACCCACACAATGGCTCACAACCATCTATAAATCCAGTTGTAAGAGATACGATGCCTTCTGATATTTGCAGGAATTAGATGAACACATGGTACACACACACACACACACACACACACACACACACACACACACATATGCAGGCAAAACATTTATACAAATAAACATAGTATTGTATTTTTGATTTAAAGTGGATATTTTTCTTGGAAATCTCTCCATCAATCCTAGTTAAAACTGTTATTTAGCTTCTTTTTAAACACTTAATTGACATTATTGTGCTGCCAATAAGTAGATGTTTAGAATGCTAATAGTATGCCAGGTAAATTCTATAAGATGGTTGGAATTTGTAGATATTAAGAAAAATTAGTAGTGAAAACAGGTCATCACTAATGCACACATGGAACATTTGAAGATCAGCAGAGAGTTTAACTCCCTAGAGAAAAGTAAATGGGTTGGGCTTGGTAGGTGGCAGTAGTAGTAGGTACTGGCTAGTTTTTATAGTATATGAAGGTGCTGCTTAGCTTCTAGAGGGGAAAACTCATCAGCCGTACCCAATTATAAGCCCTACAAGCTTCAGTAACAATTTGAATGGCAATCTATGCCCAAGAGTATAATGGTATTGTGAATGTGGAGGTAACCAACTGATTTCTGAATGGATTTAATATCTGCTCCAGAGGGAAAAAATGCATGTCTGGTACCAGAAATATGGTCAAGAAGTCATTTCGGGTAAGTCCATAGGCCTTGAGATTGAACCTACGAGTATTACTCTGTTAAATGGACATAGTATAAAACTGATGTTTAAAGTTGTATATCTACAGATTCATGAACTCTCTGTTTTTATCAGAGAAGTTTTGTAAAGTTAAAAGTGGTCAGTGCAGAAACTCACATATGGTAAAGTTAATAAACATCTGTATAGTGTTCACCCATAAATAGAACATTTCTATTATATACCCTGTACTCCAAGGCTTAGGAACCTTTTTGGAAAAGGAGGAAAATGTTGTAAGAGTCAGAAGTCACAGAGGACAAGGGTGAAATAGTTTCTTCCATACTTGACCATTGTGCTCATGAACTCTCAGATGCTAGGAATGCCTGCACAAGACTGGCACAATACTAAGCCAGTCAACATTCTAGCATAGAGAGGGGAAGGCCTTACAGTCCCCCCCGCCATCTCTAGGTGAAGAGCTATTAACAGTTGATAGCTGTTGGGGAAAGGAGAGTCAGTTTTCTTTACAGATGTGGCCTTTTATAGGACAACATAATCCAATGGATGCCCCCACACACCCAAGAGAACAGGAAGACCACAGAACAGGCTCAGTATGGTTCTTTTTTTTTTCAAGATGACATGAAGTTGGGAGAAAATGGGATATAGATCAAGGAGGAGAAAAGAGTAGCAGTGCATGTATGAAATTCTCAGTTAATAAAATATTATATTAGCAGAATAATAGTAGAAGACAGATCATAGGATCTACCTCTACTCTAGGTGCTATAACTTTAGATTTTTGAGCAAATGAATGGCATGGCCTTGTTCACATTTTTAAACAATTGCTATATTTAGACTAGGAAAGTTGTATAAATGAGCAGAGATTGGTTATAACATGACTAGAAGAAACTAGGTGAGAAAAGAAGAGCCAGAATACCCTCATACTGGCTATGGCACAGCCCTATATCTAGAGAGTTTCCTTCACAGAGGGACAAGTCTTTTTCCCTTCCCCAAACTGGGAATTTATCATTTCTGAGCATATAATGTGCCTAATGAATTATGATTAATAAATTGTGAAATGAATAAATAAATGCTGGGTGATTATAACCATCTTCGACTGTAAAACATTGAAGGACAACATGGCTAGAATAAACACTATCCATATCAGCAAACTTTTAATTATTATAAAGAATAGTTATAATTATCTTTGTGCTCAGAGGCTACTGGCAATTTTCGTTAACAAATATCTGAAATATATGCTTCCAAAAAAATTAAAGGTTTTCTGTCCAAGAGTTGCTCACAATAGAGGTATGAAATGAACTCTACTTCATTAAACAGTTGCTTTAATAAAATGTTTGCAAACATCAAACAATTTTGAGTTAACATTGTTTAAACAGGGCGAGTGGCTGACAGACCAGAGCAATGGTTTTCTAATTCTTTCACATACGGGTTCCCTTGCTTTCCTTTACCTCCTGTAACACTCTCAGAATACCTTGTCTTAAGCATCTTTCTGCTTAAAAATCTCAGCTACATTTTATTATTTTTTCAAGCTAAGAAAAATCTCCTCTGTCTTAGAACATGTTGCCATTGCTCAAATTCAAGACAGAACAGTCATTGAAAGAAACTTAGTAAAGGGATAAACTTTGAAGATAAGTCGACAGGGTTCCAATGACAACTGAGGATAAGAACTGACCTGTGCAGTTTTGGTGTCACCTTTTAGAAAAGTGGAAGAGTAGCAGTTCCCACCAAGACCTTGAGAGGATTTGTTGAGACAATAAATATACGCCTTTTCAGCCCCAAAAACCATGACAACAGGAACCACATTTACATCATTGCATGCAGAACCCTGTCACATTTACAACAGATACACAAGTGTCTACTGTCTACCTAGTATTTTTCTAAACTCTGAGACAGCAGTCATTCTTCTTATGACGCTGACCTTTTTGGTCAAGAAACATAGATAATTTTTTAAAGTCTACATATAAATGCATACCTGATTTTATATATTGGTAAATACTTTGTTAAAAAAGATAAAATGGAATGATATATGAGAGGGGCTGATGTGGTCATGGAAGAATTCTCCAAGGAAGTTACAAATGAACTCAAATCTGAATATTTGGAAACAAAGACATGCAAAGCTAGGGAAAGTGATGGAATTACTGGTGCAGGAATTTGAAGGCAGCAGGCTTCAAAGTACATGTGTTCAAAAACACAGAAAAAACTAATATTAATAGACCATCATAGCCTTGTGGTGGGCACAATGCAGATTGAGTTCTTATTAGATGACAGGAACCCTTTGCTAAGAAAAGAAAACAACATTTTACATTTATTGTTCAGTGTAATGGGACACTATGAGAAACCTGAGGAAAAACAGCCACAGTTCACTGGATATTCATTAAGCAGAAGGGATGAGAACTGATACAGAGATCAGGCTGAGACCTCAGATTATAATTTACATTCAAGATCACAGTGACTTGTCTTCTTATGTGCTTCTGAATTTGTACACATTTATTTGTAGTGCTTCTTAACTTCCTTGTTTGCCAAGCCCAATCAACCTTTAATGCCTAAAAACCAACATCAGCTCTTTCATTACACATATTTCTTAATTCTCTAACTTGTCTTGATCCTTCTATTCTGTCCCCAAAGTTCATAAAAGTACTTGCCTCATAACTCAAACCAAGCTGCTCTTCACTTACACTGATTTATATGCATCTCTCTTTTGACAGTCAGTGATGTTATATCATGACTCTCTTTCTGTGCCTAGCCAAGTGTCTAAAATAGAGTGAAGCTCCAATTAATATTTACTGATCTGAATATCCAAGAAAACAGTCTGTCATCCAGTTATTCTCACCAAAGCCTTTTTGGGTCAAGATGAGTCGTCAGTAATGCTGCCCAGACTGTGTCGTGTGATCACTGTGAGGCTATCTATTAAGCAGAAAAATGCTGAGAAGAATGCCAATTGTGACTCCCCATTTTATAAATGATGTTGCCAGGACTCTAAATAACAGCTTCATGGAGAATTTATCCAACACCATCTGGAGTGCAGACAGAGGAATGTACCTCCTTAATTCCTGGAGCCAAAAGTCTAGATCCCTGGCTAAGTGGAGATTTTAGTTAATGATGACTGCAATCTAAAGTAGTTGAAAGATACTGGTTTTGATGTTACATAGAAGGGAAATTAGATCCTGGATAAATAATGTTTACCTTACTCATTTAAATCACATTTTGATTGAATATTTGGTAGAAGGCACTATGGATAAATCCTCGGAAAAATACAAGAAGATTTAAGACCTCATCCCATGCTTTCTCAATGGGACTTTTCTATAGTATAGTATAGAGATAGAGGAAAAAGACAGGTTGATAAAAGACAAAATGATTCTGTGTCTCCAATAAGGAAAAAGACATCACTACCTTCTTCATAGATACTGTCTGCCATCTTGGATGAATCATTCTATATTCCTTAGTAATTCCCTGGGCAATGTCTTTTCCAGAACTGCTGGATGGTTTCACTACTTAGCAAATATATGAATCCCTATATTATTCAATACTTTTTAATTACCCAATTTTTGATTAAATTCATGTGTTGCATTTTAATTTGCAAGCTACTATTTTGGAGAAGGAAAGTTAATATCACAATAAATTAATAAATACATATAATTGAAATCATTAATTCAGGAACTCATCAAAACTATTTATTGCCTAGCAACTAAGAGCAATTAATTTTGATTGTGTAAACTAGTAGTTTCAAGGGTAGGCTGTCTTTGCTCTTAGAGAACACCCAGCACTGTCTGCAGATTGTCTTGGCAGCCTGTTATACTTCCTATACTTTCTAGTGAATGGTGCTTTCGCCTGAAAGATCTCACCTGACATTTTTTCTCCACCAACATTTTTCTATTTGCTCTCATGGTCTCATAGAAGCAGTGGTTGGCTGCATAGGACCACAACAAGATTAAGCCTATCAACATTCTTATGTGGAGGGTGGAGGGACTTACCAGACCCCACCACAGCCTAAGAAGCATTAATTGGACTCAGTGAATTGCAAACAACAATGACAACATAAAGTTGGAGGGGGACTCAGGGAGGTGGCTCTGGAAGAATTGGTAGGGATAGAGTGGTGATCAATATGATCAAAATACATTATATATGTGTATGAAATTCTCAGAAAAATAAGATGCACCTGAAAGACATAAAGAAAGGAGTTATGAAATTGTAAACCAGATTTTTTTGTTAATAAAAATGGTGATTCTATGGACTGGAAGATGTATGACAGTAATTCCTAGCCCTACTCTCTAGATGCCCAGAACACCTCCCTACTTATTACACCAGTATTTCCAGACAATGAACAACAGCCACTGTGTGAGATGTGAAGAAACAGATTGCCAAAAGAGGTGTCTTAGTGTTCTATTGACATAAAGAGGCACCATGACCACAACAACTCTTATAAAAGAAAACATTTAATTGCGGCTCAGTTACAGTTTCAGAGGTTCAGTGCATTATTCTCATAGAAGGGAGCATGTCAGGATGCAGGCAGTCATGGGGCTGGAGAAGTACTTAAGACTTCTATATCCAGATCCACAGGCAGGAAAAAGAGAAAGCCACAAGGCCAGGCTAGGGCTTGTGAACCCACAAAGTCCACCCCCAGTGACACACTTCTCTAACTATGGTTCCTCCTAATCCTTCTAAGTAGTGCCTTTTGACTAAGCATTCAAATCTGTAAACTACGGGGGCCATTTTCATTCAAACCACTGTGGGAGGAAGACCTATAGCCACCAGACTCCTGACACAAGAAACTTGAAGGCACTAAGAGAAATACTGAAGTTTGTAGGTATAAGACCTTCTCCATCCTACTATGGGAAGTAAAAATCCATTTGCACTTTTTCTACTTCTGGTTCTGGGAATTCATTTTGCACTTTCAATCCAAAACTTCAACAAATTACAATCTTTGAGCTAAATTCCACTTCTAGGCAATGTATGATAAGGAAATAATCTTAGGGATTGCTAAATATACCTTAATGTCTAACACTTCCTTAGGAAAAGCCAATTCTAGAATAAATATTTTAGAGAGTATTAGACAAATAATAAAAGATACTTATAAAAAGAGGGTTTTTTCTAAGTTAAGTGACAAAAATAAACTAATAGGCCACAATTATATGAATAATGTTTGATACCACAGTAACTACAGGGCAGGGGATATGGTGAATTTTCAGTAGTATTGTTTTTAGATGTAGCACAAAACATGAGCCATGAGTGTGTATGTGTGTGTGGTGGGTGTTTGTGTGTGTGTGTGTGTGTGTGTGTGTGCATGTACATGTGTCCATACATGCATATGTGGAGGTAAGAGGTTGACTAGTGTTTTTCTTTATTACTATCTAAATTTATTTTTGAGACAGTCTCTCAACTTACCTTAACTTGCTATTTGACTACATTTGAGGCAGGTAAACATAGGGAATAGATTAGCAACTTGGGCTCCACTTGGTATGGGCCACATACACACCCCTATTCTAAAATTACACCGGGTAGCCTGAAACCCTTTTCTGTATGTACCATGCACACACACACACACACACACACACACACACACACACACACACACACACCACTTCTATGAATACTATACCCACCAAGTTGTTAGCAACCTATCAACTCCATCTACATAAAGCTACACATACACTCACTGAGTCCAATTAGCGAGAATAAGGAGGGTTTATATGAGCGAGAATTGTTGAGACCAAGGTTGGATAAAGCACAGGGACAAATAGCCAAACGAATGGAAACACATGAACTATGAACCAATGGCTGAGGGGCCCCCAACTGGATCAGGCCCTCTGAATGGGTGAGACAGTTGATTGGCTTGATCTGTTTGGGAGGCATCCAGGCAGTGGGACCACATCCTGTGCTCATTGCATGAGTTGGCTGTTTGAAACCTGGGGCCTATGCAGGATCGCTTGGCTCGGCCTGGGAGGAGGGAACTGGACCTACCTGGACTGAGTCTACCAGGTTGATCTCAGTCCGCAGGGGAGGCTTTGCCCTGGAGGAAGGGAGAATGGGGGGTGGGTTGGGGGAAAGGTGAGGGGGGGCGGGAGGGGGGAGAACAAGGGAATCTGGAATCTGTGGCTGATATGTAGAACTGAATTGTATTGCAAAATAAAAATAAAAAAAATTTAAAAAATTATAAATAAGCTGTCATCCTTAGTAAACAAACCCTAATATTTCTTTTGAACCCCATTTTAAAAAATCTTGCCTTGGAGGAGGTGGGAATGGGTGGAGTTGTGAGAGGAGGCTGGGGGCAGGAGGAGGGAGATGAGGGGAATTTGTGGTTGGTATTTAAAATGAATAGAAAATCTCTTAATAATAATAAAACACACAAAAAAATCAATCACAATAACCAGGGCCCTTCAAGTTTCTCACTTGCTAACTTGCTGGGGTCAGTTCTCCAGCTCTTGGGCCCTTAGATCTGGGTCTCTCTCATTCATATCATGAGGGCCAGCACTACTGTTTTGCCCAGGCAAGGTATAGGGCCCTCTTTCTTGATAGCTGTAGGTGTATATATATATATATATATATATATATATATATATATATATATATATATATATTCCTAATTTTACAAATACAACCTGTTCAGTCTCTGTGTTAGTCGCACGTATGCGTTTTCAGGACTGACCATTTGGTATTGAATAACTATTTGGCAGGCTTATTTCTGGAGAAGACTATTTCTCATATTTATATAACAACAAAAAAGATGCCATGAGTTTGAAAGATAGAAAGGTGAGGTATACAGGAGGGTTTGGAGGAAGGGAAGAAGTGAGAAATAATGTGATTAAATTTTCATCTCAAAAAAATTATTATAGCACTAGTTAAGCCTTCAAAGCCCAGCTTTGTATCCAGAATTCATCTCTTGATAGTAGATCTTGACATCTGTTGTTGATACATGAATTGTAAGATTTTTATGTCAGACACCAAGAGCAGCAAAGGTTGATTATTTTGCATGCTTCCATTTTATATAACATAACAATCAAAAATAGAAAAAAGTAAGGTAAATATAATTGACAGCTTCACAAATGACAACTACTTATCATCCATATCCATCTGTCTGTCTGTCTATGTATCTATCTGTCATCCATGTATGTAACCTGAAATTATAGTGGGAGAGGAAGGGAACAAGTAAGAGATGTGCCCAAATCATAGAAAACAATAAAATAGCAACTATGATAAAATATACTGACACATGTATCTGAAAATGTACTTATTTATAAAAATATCAACAGAACATACTTTTACAGAATTAGGGAAATATTTAATCCAGGTTTGGGGACATTTTTGCATGAATGGGGTGAGGTTTAGTGCATATATAAATATTTCTGTGTTTGTTTTGTTTTGTTGTTCATGACAGTGTTTTTCTAAGTAGCCCTGGCTGTCCTTGAACTCACTCTGTAGAACAGGCTGGCCTTGAACTAAGGTATCTGCCTGCCTGTGCCTCCCAAGTGCTAAGATTAAAGGTGTGTGTCACTACCACCTGGCTATTTTTGTATATATTTTAACATTATTCCCATGTTTAGTACATTAGACACTAGGACATTTAGTCCTCAATAAGTGATGTTCTGTAAAAACTAGAAATCAACACAAATGACAATAATATATTTCAAAGATATTAACTTTCCTTTGTTACACACACACACACACACACACATGCACACACACACACACACACACACACACACACACACACACACACATCTTTAGCCAACAGAATTAAAGTTAAAGGAGCTTAGCAATAAAGTGACTCTTAACATCGTTTGGCTACACTCATAGATCAGTGCCTTGTTCAGCCATCCTCAGAGAAGCTTCCTCTTACAGTTAATGGGAACAAATACAGACACTGAGAGCCAGACAATGGGCAGAGTGTGAGAGACCGTGGAACAGTAAATCCTCCATCAGATGTTTCTATAAAATCCCTCCCCTCTGGGCTTTGGGCATTCTGCAGAAGGAGGCAGGGTTGTCAGAGCTACAGGTGATGGAGAACACCAAGGAAACAAGACCTTCTAACCACAACAGGACCGATGGATATATGAACTCACAAAGGCTGTTGTAGCATACACAGGCCTATAAATGTCTACACCAGATGGGGCCCCAAAGCTAAGAGGAGAAGCAGACGTAAGGCCCCTACTGCAAACCGAGGAGCTATCCCCATTTGATAATAGCTTGTAAATGAAAAATTAATTTTCTCCAATGGAGTCTAACTGGGAATAAAAATCACTCTTAAGGTAGGCCTATGGCCAGCAGTAGATAGTCAACACAAAAACAAATTCCATGGTCTCCTTGAAGGCACATAATGTTTTGTCAGAGCTTATTTCTACTCTTTCCTTTCCTTCCTTCCTTTCTTTCATTTTTTAATAGTGCGGGTTTGTTGTGTATGTATGATGGCTTCTGGTTTTGTGTTTTTATGTGAGTCTTGGGTCTGTAAACATGTGAATCTCTGCCTCTATATGTATTTCTTGTCATTTTTCTTTAACTCTTTTCTTCTATTTGTTTTGTCCTATTCTGATTTTTTGTTTGTTTTTGTGTTCTCTTATTTTATTTTATTATTATTCTTCAGATGCCTATTTGTTTCCTAACAAAAGACAGAAAGGGTATGGATCCAGATGAGAAGGGAGATGGGATCTACTTGGAGCAGTTGGGGAGGGAAAGCCACAGTCAAAATATATAATATGAAAGAATCTGTTTTTAATAAACGAAAACTAGAAAAACAAGTAAATAAAGTTACCTTGATACTTTATAAATCTGTATGGGCCTTTATTTCAATTTCTTGAATAAGCAAAGTAGAACCAGGGATGACCTGGCCCAGCCCCCAACCACTGGCAGCAGACTGTCTGGCTAGCAGGGGCAGTGCTGGGATTTGCGTGTCCTGCCTCCCTGGCCTAGTGCTGGAGTTCAAGATGGATGCTGTCATGCCTGCCTTTTATGCAGATGCTGGGGATGCAGACTCAGGTTCTCATGCTTGCACTCAGGCACTATACTCACTGATCCATCTCTCTAGCCTTCTAAATAAGGTTATTTTTCAATTTTGTATGTTTTTCCACCATGTATAATATTGGCAACTACCCTCCCCTCCCTTACTTTTAGAAGTCCAACCCAATGTGAAATGGTAAAATGCTATGACAGGTAGCATCCTCTGGAAGGATGGGCTAAGCATCATGATGCTTTCTTCAAGCCCTTTATGACATTATTTTGAAAAGGGAATATTGACTGTACAGTTTGCTTTCTGCTTTTAGGGAGGAAAGAGCAAATGATCAGTAGTTGGTCCTTCTTTTGCCCCAAAACTTGGCATCCAAGGCAAACCTCTGATGAAATGCATTTGCATTTGAATTATATCCACCCCCAGAGCCAATCCCAGGTCTCTTCCAAAAGCTTTTATGTGCGTTGTGAGTTCTTGTTCAGCTTGTTCCAATAGTGGGCCTCGATTCAGATAAATGACTTCCAGTTTTACAGAGTGAGGGTAGGGCCTGCCAAGAGGAAGCAAAGCGATGGCCTTATGAATATGAAGCCTTCATAAAAGAGACAGCTTCAGTGGTGCATCCCTCAGAGGAGATGCTGACAGTGTGAGATCCCTGCAGTCATACTGCAGAGATAGGGTATCCCACGCCTGTGTGGAAACTCTGAAATATATAATATATAAATGCATCTATTCATTGTCCTCAAGGCACCCTTTTCTTCTAGATGGTTATTTGTGAACAACTTATAATAGAGAAGAAAGACATTTTAAAACACATCACTAATATGTAGGAGTTGCTTTAAAAAATTTTTTTTGCAGTGTTAAATTAAGTGGTAGGAGCAGTAAAGGATATAGTACACACACACACACACACACACACACACACACACACACACACACACACCACACTCCAGTGGTAACTGATCTCTTCAAGCAACACTGAAAAACATAATTTATTACTTCCTCTGCAGTCATACCTCATTGACTCAGTGGAGGAGTGCTTTGAAAATTGATCTTTTCCTTAGCTGTGCTGAATTTGTTGGTAACTGGACACATCAAAATAGCCATGATTTGCTTTCAAGCCAAGCAAAAGTGACAACATCCTCCCCCTGTGGTATTAGTCAGTGCCTACAATGTTCTTCCCAAAACACCACGAGACAATGTTATTCCATTTGGTGGGATGCAGTGATGTGTTCCACAAATGAGCTGCTCTGCCAGGGAAACCGCTGTGCAAGTGGAATTCTTCATTTTCAATATAAAACTGCAGACACTGCTGAACTCATCACCCCTCTGAAACAGCATGAAGTCTAGAAAATTTTCATGGAAAAATCTGTCAATAATACTTCATCCATTCTGTGCATTGTGAGGTCTGTCATAGGTGTGACTGGCTGAGTAGCCTGGGATCCTGTGTGGAATCATAAATACCCAACCTGGGGACAGTGATGACCTGAGGGCATAGTCTTACTTTCTATCCAATATTTCAAACTCACAGAACTGCCTCTCTTTTTCTACAGTAGTGTGAGCCCTGCTCTTCCACACAGACATTTGAAAAGAGGTGTGTTTCAGGGAAGTTGGGTCAGGAATGGAAGTCAGAGACTCATTACTCCAGACTAGTCACTGCCACTACTATTAACTCACAGTTCAAGGGCTTCTGGTACACAAAGTGATAAGCAGACTGCAAATCAGACATTTTCTTTTATGTAAAACTTGAAAGAACCTTATAAATTTGACTCTATTACCCTCGTTTTAGCAGTTAAAATACTGAGCCTCAGAGAGAAACTCAGCAAGTGCTCATAGCTGGGAAAAGGAAGAGAGGGTGGAGTTTTTACAGTAGATTTTGTTGGTATCAAGAAATTATTGAAGGGGCTGGGGTAGCTCAGTCTGGAAATTGCTTGCCTCAGTTCCAACCCCAGAATCCACATAAAAAAGTCAGGCATGGTGGTGTAGTAATAATCCCAGTGCTGTGGCAGTGGAGACAGGCAAATACCTTAAGCTTATAGGGAGTGACAGTGGTAGTCACTATCACAGCCTACTTGGTGTATTCTAAGATAGACACTGAGAGACCATTTTAAAGAGTGGGGATAGATAGGCAGGTAGGTGGATGGATGGATGGATGGATAGATAGATAGATAGATAGATAGATAGATAGATAGATAGATAGATAGATAGAGAAGTGATTGAACCAAGGCAGGTGGCTCCTAAGGAATTACTAACGTTTCCCACAGGCTTCCTCATGCACACATACATGCACACACACACACACACACACACACACACACACACGAACATGCACACACATGTACGCAAATAACTTTTCTGTGTCTTATAAATCCTAAACTAATTTAGAAATTGTACCTTTTATGATCCTTCCAAGCACCATTTTCCTCAGATGAGTGAAGCAAAGCTTTTACTGTCATAGCTAATTTTATAACCAATACCCTTTGGATTTTTTTTGAAAAGTCTGAAAAATGAGCTTCTTCAGGAATGTGGACTGAGTTCAAGTCCATCAGCAAATATGCTACATGTATATGGTGTACTCAAGATGTTTCACAAAGAGAGGGACCTAACCAGTGGCTGGGATGACATCAAATAGAGAGCCATATCAAAGGATTGAAACACATTGAAAAGAGTAGCTAATCTCAGTCATCTTAAAGGACCATCAGGGGCCCTTAGGTTCTCTGGAATGATTGTAAATATTCACTCATAAGGAATTCCACACAAATCTAAAGAAGAGAAACAATTTTATCCACATATTCTTGTGTCTTCTAGCTGTCTTTAATGTCCCCTTCATAAATTAATTTAAGCAAGACATGGCAGAATTTGGTGACGTATCACAGAGTATTTGCCTTAAATATAAATCCTGGAATAATAAGCCAAAAAATACATCTCTAAGGGTTTGGGATATGCTTCACTTGGTAGATTGATTGCCTAGCATGTGCCAAGCACTATGTTCAATCACCAGTAAAACCACACACACACACACACACACACACACACACACACACACACACACAGTGATCATTGTGTAAAGGAAGCCTGTAACCCAACACCCAGGAAGCAGAGGCAGGAGGATCTGGAATTTAAAGCTTGACTAGATTATAGTGAGTTTGAGGCCAACCTGGGCAACATGAGGTCTTGTCTAAAAAAAAAAAATCATCTCTAGCAAAGAGTCTTTGGGTAGCATACTGAGAAACAGGGATAAGAGTTTTCTTTAGGGCTCTACATAGCTTCTTCATTCAGACAAAGTAATAGCACACAGATGGACAATTCTCCAGGTTTTCTTTCTCCAGAAACCGTCTTAAGATAGTTCTTGGTCCCCTGGGCACCAGCCACTCCGGGGAAGACCTGCCCAACTTGGGCCCAGGTTCTGGTCCCCGGGCAGGTGCCCTTCTACCCCAACCGGGAAGGATCCCCTTCTCCAAGACCCCTGGCAGACCCTGCAGTCTCCACGCCCTGCCCCCATGCCCATCCGCCTGAGCCCCAAGCCTCTTCCTGAGACTTAGAAGCCGGCCCCTCAGCTCCCATCTTGCCCCGGACTTCCCTTCTGAAGCACAGGTGAGTGCCCTAGCTTGCCCCCGACCCCATCCCTGGGCACCAGCCACTCCGGGGAAGACCTGCCCAACTTGGCCCCAGGTTCCCTTCTACCCCAACCGGGAAGGATCCCCTTCTCCAAGACCCTTGGCAGACCCTGCAGTCTCCACGCCCTGCCCCCACGCCCATCTGCCTGAGCCCCAAGCCTCTTCCTGAGACTTAGAGGCCGGCCCCTCAGCTCCCATCTTGCCCCGGACTTCCCTTCTGAAGCACAGGTGAGTGCCCTAGCTTGCCCCTGACCCCATCCCTGGGCACCAGCCACTCCGGGGAAGACCTGCCCAACTTGGCCCCAGGTTCTGGTCCCCGGGCAGGTGCCCTTCTAGCCCCACCGGGAAGGATCCCCTTCTCCAAGACCCCTGGCAGACCCTGCAGTCTCCACGCCCTGCCCCCACACCCATCTGCCTGAGCCCCAAGCCTCTTCCTGAGACTTAGAGGCCGGCTCCCAGCTCCCATCTTGCCCAGGACTTCCCTTCTGAAGCACAGGTGAGTGCCCTAGCTTGCCCCCGACCCCATCCCTGGGCACCAGCCACTCTGGGGAAGACCTGCCCAACTTGGCCCCAGGTTCTGGTCCCCGGGCAGGTGCCCTTCTAGCCCCACCGGGAAGGATCTCCTTCTCCAAGATCCCTGGCAGACCCTGCAGTCTCCACGCCCTGCCCCCACGCCCATCCGCCTGAGCCCCAAGCCTCTTCTTGAGACTTAGAGGCTGGCCCCCAGCTCCCATCTTGCCCTGGATTTCCCATCTGGAGGAGAGAGAGAGAGAGAGAGAGAGAGAGAGAGAGAGAGAGAGAGGAGAGCACCCATCCTCCCCCGGACTTCCCTTCTGAACAAGAGTTCCTATCCTGCCCCGGACTTCCAATTTGGACAAGAGAGCTCCCATCTGGACAAGAGAGAGAGACTTCCTGAATCTGTCAGCTCTGTCTGAACCAAGTGTGCGGATAAGGCCAGGAACGAACCACAAGGAGATGGGCAGACGTCAAGGCAGAAACACATACAACAAAATGAATAGTAATACACCATCACCAGGCCCTAGCCCTCCTCCAACACCTAGACCTGAACATCAGAAATTGGAAGAAGCAGAAGGAAAATAGCCTTATGAATGTCATCATGAAGAAGCTAGAGGCTCGTGTAGAGGAAAAGACAAAAAAATGTGAAGAACGCTGTAAACAACTAGAGGAAAGGGCAAACAAATTAGAAGAAATCAAAAAAGTCCTGGAAGAGAACAATAAAATACTGAAAGAAAATCAAGAAAAATCAATGAAACAAATGAAGGAAACAGTCCAAGACCTGAAAAGGGAAATAGAAAAAATGAAGAAGACACAAACAGAGGGAATGCTGGAAATAGAAAATCTGAGAAAACGATTGGGAACTTCAGATGCAAGTATAATCAACAGAATGCAAGAGATGGAAGAGAGGATCTCTAGCGTTGAAGATACAATAGAAGAAATAGATTCATCAGTCAAAGAAAACACTAAAGTCAACAAAGTCATGAACCAAAATGTCCAAGAAATTTGGGACACCATGAAAAGACCAAACCTACGAATAATAGGGGTAGAAGAAGGAGAAGAATACCAACTCAAGGGCACAGAAAATATATTCAACAAGATCATAGAAGAAAACTTTCCCAACTTAAAGAAGGAAATGCCTATGAAGATACAGGAAGCCTATAGAACACCAAACAGACTAGACCCCCAAAAAAAGTCCCCTCGCCACATAATAATTAAACAATTAAACGTACAGAATAAAGAAAGAATATTAAGAGCAGCAAAGGAAAAAGGCCAAGTGACATATAAAGGCAAACCTATCAGAATAACACCCGATTTCTCAATGGAGACTTTGAAAGCCAGAAGGTCCTGGACAGATGTAATGCAGACATTAAGAGACCATGGATGTCAGCCTAGACTAATATACCCAGCAAAACTTTCAATCCTCATAGATGGAGTGAACAAGACATTCCATGACAAAGCCAGATTTAAACAATATTTATCCACAAACCCAGGCCTACAGAAAGCACTAGAAGGAAAATTCCAACCTAAGGAAGTCAGATACAACCTCGAAAACACAGGCAATAGATAAAGCCACAGCAGTAGACCCCAACGAAGAAAAGTACACACACATCACCACCAAAAAATAACAGGAATGAACAATCACTGGACATTAATATCTCTCAATATCAATGGACTTAATTCACCTATAAAAAGACATAGGCTTACAGAATGGATACGAAAGCAGGACCCATCTTTCTGCTGCATACAAGAAACACATCTCAAATTCAAAGATAGACACTACCTAAAAATAAAAGGCTGGGAAAAGACTTTCCAATCAAACGGTCTTAAGAAACAAGCGGGTGTAGCCATCCTGATATCCAGCAAAATAGACTTCAAACTAAAATCAATCAAAAGAGATCAAGAAGGGCATTACATACTCATCACAGGAAAGATCCACCAAGATGAAGTCTCAATTCTGAACATTTATGCCCCAAACACAAGGGCACCCACATATGTAAAAGAAACATTACTAAAGCTTAAATCACATATAAAACCCCACACATTAATAGTGGGAGACCTCAACACCCCACTTTCACCACTGGACAGATCCCCCAAATCGAAACTTAACAGAGAAATAAAGGACTTAATTGATGTCATGACTCAAATGGACTTAATCGACATCTACAGAACATTCCATCCTAACAAAAAAGAATATACCTTCTTCTCAGCACCCCATGGAACCTTCTCTAAAATCGACCACATACTTGGTCACAAAGCAAATCTAAACAGATACAAAACAATTAGAAGATAGTTCTTGGTGCACAGAACGTTACCAGCCATCATGTCACCATGTCTGCATCTCATCTTCAAAGTCCCGTGAGTTCTCAAAGGCCCAGTGCATCTTCCCACTCCTGGTTCCACCCTCCTTGCAAAGGACTGAAGCCTTCATCTTCCCTGGAGTTGCTTCCTGACAGCTTCACTGCTTACACTAGGTGCTGTCAAAGTTGCACTCCATCAATCCATGCTATAAGATACTATTTAAGAAAGAAATTTGATTGTGTGGTTCTTCTGCTTAAAAAATACTCTACTGTGGGTGATGCCAAAAGTCAACCTCCTTGCGAGCCTAGACTGAGTGACACCTAAGCTGATCTACTTTTCTATTTCTAGTAAACACTATCTTCATTGTCTAAACAGCCCATAAAACTCAGGTCTATATATTATTTTTATTGAATAAAACTTATCTCTGAATCATAAATTCGACTCTGTACATATTCTTGAAATAGATTTGTCGTTTCCATCTTAAAATGTAATACAGTTTGGAAGTCTTTCTTTTCTCATTGCTTCAAATTATTTCATTTCTCCTTTCACTTGGTATTGATTCTAAATCTTAGGGTAGTTCAACATTCCCTTGATATTATAGCAGAGTAAGCACTCAATTAGTGCATAGTGGAGTGTGTGCCCATACTGACATCTGTACCTGAAGTTTTCACTACATCTAATGCCAAGATTAGAGGTTATTCAGTGTTGTTTGGCAGAGGGCAAGCAGTCTATCTGCCATTCTTGCATTGATTCCTACATATGTTTGCATCATTTATGTCCAATATGAATGAAATCACATTCTTTCCATTCTATGCAGGTGATTGGGATGAAGGTTGGGCAGTGTGGTTTTCTGGTTAGCATATTGTTTTTCAATATTTAGATTTTGCTTACATCTTCAGAGGATATAAAACAGTTCCTCCACTTTAATGAAGACCCATTAAAACTATTGGGGGAGATCTGCTAGGTATGTGATCACATAAACAAGGACTTGATAATATAATATGTGTAAGCTTGTCAAATCCTTTACTCGGAGCATAGTTTCATATTAGTGGAAAACAATGTTATATTAAATTAGTGATAAAAGACAAGAGAAGTCAAAGGCCAATTGGGATGATAATTGCACTTCTGTCTTACAATGTGTTTGAAAATGGCCCTGCTAATACCCAATGAATATCCAATCAATAATTTGGTCTACCCAAACTGGTAAGGAAAATCTAAAATGCAATGGTGTTATCAGGCTCCTAATGTCGAATGAAGTCCTCATATGAGTCTACTTTGTTTTGTCAGGAAGGTGCCCTACAGGATACAATGACATATTAGTTTGTTTTTCTAGCCTCTTCTGCTAGTGTGAGCTGCCTATTTCCTCATTTAGAGAGGCAAGATGTTTAAGGATATTAACATTTCTCTCTTGACACATGAATCTAACATTAAACATGACGTTAGGGTGACTAAACTGTGTGTATGCAAGCAGTAGAGATGACAAAGGAAAACAAGGTCTTCATTAGTAGACCTTATAGAATGGTCTCAACAAAGATGAGCAAATGAAAATCGAATTTTATTTCAGAAGTATGTTTTGTTTTGCTTTCAGTTCTCAACTGAATTTGAAAACACAACTGAAATAATTTAACTTAGCGGCAATTGTAAAAGTAAGGGTGTCATGGTTTTAAAATGTAACCGTGTGTGTGTGTGTGTGTGATTTCAGGCTCATGACAATAATATGAAAACAATTCCACTTATAACACAATTGTGTGATGAGGCTTTTGAATGTGTCACAGCATAATCCAGAGAAGGGATTTTTATAAAACTCTGGCCAGTCAGTCAAAATTAACTACATGATGAGACTGATCAACAAAGAAAACTAAAAGACATAATGGGAAATGGATAAAGCCATCAGACTGAACACTTTATGTGAACAGGTTGCCCCTGGTGGTCTTGAGCAATCATACAGGGCTATGTTAATCACTAGTTAATGTCTTTTACTTGGGTTTGGACAAGAGTCAGAATTATGGCTCCAGGCACACATGAGATAAGCATAGCATTGTGATACACACAATTGAGATTAACCTATAGAGTTTGTTCCCCCCGAGTCTCAGCCAAACTTTCCTAATTACCTGTGTCTCATCATTGGGCTTCTTCCTGCCTCCTTTATGATGTTCATAAGCGAAACCAATAGACCTGTCACAATTGAGGAAATCCTATTTGAATGCTGTTGAGTTGCATATGTAAAAGGAAGTCTAAAGGGTATTTTAGCTTATTTCTTCCTATGATCTGTATGGATCTTCCCAAATCTGTTCTACCCTATTTTGGAATAATCATATATTTGACAGTGATATAAAGAGTAATAAAAGAGTAGTGGAATTTAAAAAGATTGTCTATTATGCACTCTTCATCCTCATTTGGGGTAAGTGTGAATTATGGCCAGAAACAATGACATATGGCAAAAAGCCTTTGCCTGTCGTATACAGAGACCTAGGATCTGCTTCTAAGATCGAGTGAACCTTGAGGCTCACAAAGACACTTTAGGAAGGTGTCTAGAATAACCAAGAACTTCTTCCTTTAAAATGAATCTGTTGAATTAATTAAACTTTTAACCATACTGTTTGTGTACAGATACACATGGGTGTTGTGTATGGATTTCTACTCACCAACTTTTCTGATAGAAAGATAGGGTCCTACCGGCCTGGCCTTTCTTATACACATTCCAAGATTTATTTTAACATGGGAAACCATTCCAGCAACTGATTTTCAGAAAGTGTCTGCCCATGAAGAGATTCGTGAGTCCACAGCTCTTTATAGTCATTCTACCATCAAGAAACAATGGGAAGGTTAAGAGTTAGCTACACCCATCTAAGTGCTTTCTCTGCAGGTCACATAGGGTCTTTCTGCAATACTACAACCCTCTTTCTAGTTAGTCACTAATCAACCAGCATATCCTGAGAGGGTATTTGGAGGAAATAACTGTCTGTTTTTACTTTTATTAATAATGTTTTTAAAGTATACTGTATTTAGGAAACAAATGTGGGGAAATACGATTATGAATTTGAAATAATATATTATTCTTTGACAGTAGATTGTGCCATCCCTAAGAATAAGCCTGCTGGAAACTTAATACTGTGTGTCATTGTCTACCAATAGGTACATCAAGGAAATGAGATGTGGGCAAGGAACAATGGTTTATGCTCACGGTAAAGTGTTATAGCAAACTAAGAATTCAGTTTCTGCTCTTCACTCCTCAGAGTATCACACACAGACATCATTCATCAGTGCCCCTGCATCTTTCTCTAGTACATGACGAAGAGGCCCAGTTATGTTAGCTTTTGTGGAAATACAACATGGCAGAAATCAAGTAGCTTCAGTGAGGCCTGAAGCAATTGTGTTGTTTTTTGAAAGTGCCTAGCTCAATGTATATATTTTATCCTGAATGTGATAAATAGAAGAAGTGCTTAGGAATAAGCTAAGAAACCGGTGGATGTTTCTGAGTTGTCTGTCCCACTGCTATTCTCTGCTGTGGATATCGCTCTGTATGCTATGAATGTGTTGCTCTGATTTGGTTGATAAATAAAATGCTGCTAGTAGCCAGGCAGGAAATATAGTAGAGGTGGGATGAGTAGAAAGGAGAATTCTGGGAATAGGAAGGCTGAGTCAGAAGTTGCCAGCCAGACACAGAGGAAGCAAGATGTAAAGGCAGAACTGGGAAAAGGAACCAAGCCACATGGCTAAACATAAAGAAGAATTATGGGTTAATTTAAGATATAAGATCTAGCTAGCAAGAAGCCTGAGCCATTAGGATATACCGTTTTAATTAATATAAGCCTCTGTGTGTTTATTTGGGTCTGAGTGACTGTGGGCCTGGGCGGGACTGGAGAAAACATCAGCTACAGCTCTCAATCTGGATACTTGATCCATTAATCAGTATAGAAGTTCTGACATTTTTCTACAAATACCTTATGTCAATTTTAGAACCTAGTTTAAATAGTGTCATCCATGGAAGCTCAGTTCTATAGTTTCTTTTCCTGTTGCTGTGATAAATAACAAACTCAACATTAAAGTAGAAAGAGTTTATTTTAGCTGACATTTCAAGGCACTGTCCATCATCACAAAGAAGCAGCTGATCTCATGACATTTGCAATCAGAAACAAAGAAATAGGAATGGTTCCATGCTAGTGCTCAGTTCAGGTTCCTTAGTCACTAAATCCAAGATCCCTACCTAAGAAATGTACCTCCCACAGTAGGTGGGTGTTTTAGAGTTTCTATTGCTGGGATAAAACATCATGACCAAAAGCAACTTTGAGAGGAAAGGTTTATTTCACGTTACAACTCTTAGGTCATACTCCAGGTCAGGATAGGGACTTAAGACAGGAACCTGGACACAGGAACTGATAGAGGCCATGGAGGAACGCTGCTTGTTATCTTGCTCCTTATGGCTTGCTCAGCCTGCTTTAATTTTTTTATATATAACAAAATAAAATATAATATGATAAAACAAAAACTATCACATCAGAGACAAGACAAAGAAAGAGAAGGAAAAGAGCACAAGAGAAGGCACAAGGATTGGAGACCCACTTGTTTGCACACTCAGGAATCTCATAAAAACACTAAACTAGAAGCCATAATATACATGCAAGAGGACCTGATGCAGACCTCTGTAGGTCTTCTGCATGCTGCCTCAGTCTCTATGAACTCATATGAGCTTTGATTATGTAGATTTAGAGGACCTGTATTCTGGTGTCCTTCATCCCTTCTAGTTCTTACACTCTTTCTGTCTCCTCTTCCACTGGATTCCCTGAACCCTGAGGGGAAGGATTTGATGGAAGAAATCCCATTTAAGGCTAAGTGTTCCAAAGTCTCTCATTTCCTGCATAATATCTTTCTGTGTGTCTCTGTATTTATTCCCATCTTTTGCAGGAGGAGCTTCTTTGATGATGACTGAGCAAGACATTGTTCTGTGAGAATAATAGAATATCCTGGCTGCTATATTTTTTCTTTTTTAATGAAAAACATTTTTATTCATTTTACATACCAACCCCAGATCCCCCTCTCATCCTTCCTCCCACTTCCCCCTCCCAAGTCTCTCCCCCCAGCCCCTATCCTCTCCTCCAAAAAGGTAAGGCCTGCCATGAGAAGCCAGCAAAGCCTGATATATTCAGTTGAGGCAGGGCCAAGACCCTTCTCCCTGCATCAAGGGCAAGCAAGGTGTCTCACCATAGGTAATGGGCTCCAGTAAGCCAGGTCATGCACCAGGGATAGATCCTGATCCCAGTGCCAGGGGCCCCTCAAACAGACCAACCTACACAATTGTCTCCTGTATGTAGCAGGCCTAGTCTGGTCCCATGCAGGTTCCATAGCTGTCAATCTAAAGTTCATGAGTTCCTATGAGTTTGGTTCAGTTATCTCTGTAGATTTCCCCATCATGATCTTGATGCCCCTTGCTCATATAATCCCTCTTCTCTCTCTTCAGCTGGACTCCTGGAGCTTGGCCTGGTACTTGGTTGTGGATCTCTGCATCTGCTTCCATCAGTAACTGGATAAAGGCTCTGAATCACCTTGGGAAGGGAAAAACAGATGAGATCTCCATGAGTAAACTGGGGATGGGGGGTGCTTTAGACAGGAGAGAATGGGGAATGAGAACATGAGGGAATAGGATGGACAAGCTGGGAGAGGAACGGAGTGGGAGAACAATGAAAGATATATCTTGATAGAGGGAGGCATTATGGGGTAAGGGAGAAACCTAGTGCTAGGGAGATGCTCAGAAATCTACAAGGATGACTCCAGATTAGACTACTAGCAATATTGGAGAAGGGGCCTGAACTAGCCTAACTGGTAGTCAGATTAGTGAATAATACCCTAACTGTCATCAGAGAACCTTCATCTAGTTGCTACATTTTTTTTAAGAACAGTAATATTTAGTTTTAAGCTAGGTCACTGGGATATCTGGTTTGGGGCCACCCAAGCAGTGTCAGGTATGGGTTCCATCTTGTGGAGTGTGCCTTAAGTCAAATCAGATATTGGTTGGTTACTTCTACAAGCTTTGTGCTAACATTGCCCTAGGTATCCTATAGGCAGGACATCATTGTAGGTCAAAGAATTTGTGACTGGCTTGAAGGGTCTGCCTGCCTAGGGGTGGCACCTCCCGTAGTGAACTGTGTCCTCCCACATCAACATTGGTCAAGAAAATACTCTACAGGTTTGCCTTTAGGTCAGTCTGGTGGGGACATTTCCTCAATTGAGCTTCCCTCTTCTCAAATGACTTTCTCTTGTATCAATTTGACAACCAAACAAATAAACAAACAACAACAAACTAACCAGGACAGTAGGCCTTCCCACTTGGATGAGCATAAACATGATAATTCCCCCATTGCCATGCCCAGAGGTTCATCTTCTAGGAGATTCTAAATTCTGTCAAGTTGACAATTAACATTAGCCATCAGACACAGGTTGAAATGCTTCCTAAATCATGCTGAACTTTAGTTCCATCAGAAATTCAGAACTGAAACTACTTAAATTCTTCTTTTTTAAGGAGTGACAATGGGTTGGTTGTCTCTAACAGTAGGGACAATGATAATCATGACCAGGCATTGTCCACTTGGATTAAATAAAATTTTGGTATGATTTCCCACTTCTAATAGCTAGCTACTGTAGATATAACCAACCATCTTATTAAATAAGAAACACAGAACCAATGCAAAGAAGAAAGCCAAGAGGTCAGAGCTAAGAGCTAAAACCTTATCCTTCCTCCTGCAGTGGTCCTACCTCTCCGAAAGAGAGCTACTTCCTGTGTTAAAGTCTTTATATAGACTTTCTGTTTTGCCTTCTCATTGGTTGTAAACCCAACCACATGACCGCCTCGTCACTGCCTGTCTGTATAGACCTCCAGGTCTTCTATGGTTGGCATTGAGATTAAAGGCATGTGTATCCAAGGCTAGCTGTATCCCTGAACACACAGAGACTTACCTAGCTCTGCCTACCAAGTGCTGGGATTAAAAGCGTACGCCACCACCGTCCGGCTTTCCTATGGCTTGCTAATAGCTCTGACCTCCAGGCAACTTTATTTATTAAGATACAAATAACATTTTAATACAAATAAAATATCACCATATTTCCCCTTTTCTATTTTAATAAAAAGAAAAACGGAGAAAGCTTATAACTAACATAAGAAAAACTATATACAAAAGTACAATAACTATATACAATATATACAAGTAATAAATACCTAAACAATGTCTAGTTCATTTGTATTTGACAAATTCAGAGAAAATAATTCCATTATCTATCCTATTGTATCTAATTCACTTTCTATCCTAATTAATCTTCAACTATAACGAACTAATCTTCAACTCCCTCAGAGACCCAAGAAGGAAATAATATTAGCTAACAAAAATAAAAACAGGAAGTACATGCAAGCAACTTCCAAAAAATTGTGAGTTGACAGAAACAGCCAGCTGCCTGGACAGTCATCTGAGGTTTCTCCACAGTGTTGGGGCATCATCTTCAGCCTATAGGCTTAGCGTATCTGACAGACTCATTTGTGAAGTAGGATGTACACAAGGTCAACAGTTCAACCTCACATTGGGTGAGAGCAGTCTATATACCAGAAATACCTGAATTCCACTAGTGTCATGTCATGATTCAGGATTTTAAATTCCGGAAATTGTTGATGTTTTTTTTTAATTCAGCTGTCCATTCTTCTTGGCTATGTGTGTATGTGGCTTCATCTCAGCATCCCATTCTTCTCCACATCCCTCTATTAAATGCCATTCTACTATTGAGAGGCATGAGTTTAATTATTCTTCAAGAATAACTGTTTCAGCTGCTGTTCCATTGCACATCAGAAGCCATCGGCCCACTGCCTGTTCAGCTGCCCTAGAAGAAAAGGGCACTGTACCTTTTCTGGATTGCGAAGGCCACTTCAGGGATGGTGCCATATTGTCCTGGCCTCAGAAGATACCTTTTGATAAAGCCATAACCACACTTGTTTTGGCAAGAATCAGTAGTCCTTTGTTTCGTGTCCTGACTGTCCTGTTTGTCAGCAGTTGATTCGAGGATACTTTGTTGTCCAGTGGCTAACTTTTGCCACAATGAAAGTTAACTCCAATTGCAGTTTTTTCAATGCCCATATTTTCTCTGAAGTAGATTGGTACTGCCAGGAGCCTACATGTCTCATAGTCATAACAAAAAAGAAAAATTTTCTAAGTTATTAAAACATTTTAAATGCCATATTCTGTAGATCTCTGAAGGGTTTGAAGATGACCTGTCTATCTAAAATATATCTGCTCAATCTTGAAAACATATCTAATATGACTACAAGTTCTATTATAATGTCTAACTACTAACTTTCATTTCTTTATATCCTAATAGTTGGTAATAATAACATTCAAGGATCAGAAAATTATATTACATTGTTAAATGAACGGTATAAGTATAATTAGAAATATACATATAGCATTTTCTAACAAATTCAATTTCAATATATATAATTTGTATACAATATAAAACAATCCAATCCAATGTATTTACATTTTCTTTTCTTTTCTTTCTTTTTTTTTAAACAAGAACCTTAAATCTAATCTCCTTTGCTTAGCCCTTTTCCTAACCCTTGACAACAACTTGTAACCAACCCCCCTAATCAATGAAAATTATCCCAGACCCAAAACCCATTAAAAGACAAAAAAAAAAAAAAACCCACCAGCCCCACACCACCTCTTTGGGAATGTGGGTGTCGTATTCTTGAAATTGCTTCCTGCTGGGTATGGGTGAAGGTATCTTTATCCTGAAAAGAAAAATTTTAGGTTAATTGTCAAATTCTAGGAAAGGTAACTATATCCTTCGTTATCCAGTCTGTGTATAATGCCAAAGTTCAGGGTTTATCTCAAGTCCTTATTCAAGTAGTCTTTGAGACTGGATCATTTCAGCTAGCCCTCTCAATATCACTCTGAGCACTTTGTAGTTCAAAGCTGATCTGTAGATGATGTTTGTCAGCTTAGTGATGTTATTATTGTCCACGTGGAATTGTTGTTGTGGGGCCCCATCTTCTTCCTGGAGACTTCAGTTGATGTTAGGCCTGGCCGTGAATTCCTGCAGAAAACTGATAAGAGACTCGAACACAAAGACATATATATGCAATTTAAGGATGTTGTAAGAAAAAAAAAACTCTTGAGATTTTTTATTTTTTATTAAAGTGCTCACATATTTCAGTGGGTCTGTGCCAACTCTAAGACCTCAAGTCATAATTACATAGCCTTGAAATAGATGGGGGAAAGGAAAAACATTTGATTTCAAAATTTATTTTCTATGTGAAGACTTCCCTTGGACAAAGAAGCCTGAAAAGATGAGGTAGCAAACTGTCCTAAACAGAGAACTGACCAGAGTTTTCCCAATGGCCTGTCAGCTCTTTCCTGAGACACTATTTTTTCTATGTCCATAATATTGAGCATTAGAAGTTTTTGGTTTCCCTCTTAAGTTAGGAGACAATCAAATGTAGCTCCCAAAAGAAGAGAATAAACTTAATTTCCTCTACCAATTTCTAGTGTTCTTCCCCTCCCAACTTCATATTTACTTGAAAATGAATTTCAATCTATATACCTGACATTCTAGAAAGTAACTGCATCATTACAATGTTTTAAATAGCTGTTATCCACTTCTGTTGAGCACCAAGAACTTGGAATAAGAGACGTTCTAGCAGCCACATGAAGGCAGTAAAAAAAAAAATAATGCCAGGCCCAAAACTGTGTAAACAATGAGTTGCCATCACCATATTGATAACAAAATATCCCTAGAGGACATTTAGTGACAATTTTTGTGTTTGTGACTCTTGGAACAATTGCAGCATTCCTTTTTGTCATCTTATTTTAGACAAAACCTCTTTCAAGTCACCTGGAAATGTCTACCCTGTGTCTTATCCAAAATGGAGAATAGGTATTCCTATTCAGAATCTGTAAACAATATGTTCATTCTGGGTACAAAAGACACAGTCCCCAACTTAGGGTTTCAGTCTGCCTCTTCCATGTACACAAGTCAGAATTAGTTATAGACAGTAATCACAAAATCACATGCTTTGGGAACTAACTGCAGTTGTGAGACTAGGGGAGATGAACAATGAGTCCTTTATATACATGGCGTAGCTACTTTCCTTCCAGCCCATTAGTACATGGATACTTTGTGTGCTGTGACTAGTCATCCAAAGCACAGTTCTGTCCTCATCACTAGCAACCTTGTCAGGCTTATTGAATCCTTCTGGAATTCCAGTTTGGAGACTTTTTTTGCTTTGTCTTTGGTTTTCAATCTTAATTCCACAACAAGAAAGGAAGAAGCATGACTTAGAAAATAATCCATCAGATCATCTAGCCTTGACTTCAATGTCCAGTCTCAAGTCAACAATGACAGCAAAAATGTAAAAGTCAAGCCAAACTAATGCTTAAAGGTCAAGGTGACCTGCCTTAAAAAACAAAAGGAAGTGGGTATTGATCAGAATGAAAAATTTAACCTGTAGAAGGAGAGAAAACCAGGCGATACTTATCTACCTGAAAAGTAAAATTTGAAGGGTTGAAATTATAAACACAGACTGCAACAGCCTGCAAGGAGAAAAGTGAAAGTAAAAAGTAGCAAGTATCTCATTAAAATAGGCCCTTCCCTGTGGGTTTCCAAGTATTTTGTGCTAATTTTATTTCGTAGTTTATTTTGTAGTCATATATAGTTTCTAAGAACTTGTTCTCAGGCCAGGCCTAGTCAGTCACTTCTGTGATTCTAACACTATGGAGGGAAATGAAATAGGATCTGTAGTTCAAGGCTAGCCTCAATTCCGTAGCAAGTTTGTGTCCAGCCTGGGCAACAGAAAACCCTGCCTTTAAAAAAAAAAGTAAAAGAAAATGAAAAGAAAACAATTAGTTCTCTAAGAAAGTTGGCTTTCTCCCCTGCTGAAAGCTCATATCCCTAAATTAGCAAATAATTACAGTAATAATGATAATGATGATAATAATAGCAGTCTTAATATTTCCAAGGTGAAAAGAGCATCTGATTAGAGCCTGGGAAAAGCTACAGGGAGAGTTGGACTATCATCCCACTTCCTGTAGAAGTCCATTGACTGTCACTTTATTGGTTACTTGGAACAAAAAGTTTTTCTCAAAGAAGTGGGCAGTATCCTTCTAGAGAGACATAGATGGGAGTGAACTTCAAACAGATAACTGCTCTGGAGGCTGGTGTGTCAGAAGACTCTGGGTTCCAACGGGAACTCAAGCATGTGGAGTACAATGTACAGAATGGTCTGAACTTCCATATTACAGGATGGGAGGCTATTAGTGAGTTCCATGCAGACCCACTCAGCCCTAACTCTGGATCCTCAGGACCACATCAGTTTTTATGATTGTGGACACAGCAGAATTTGTGATCTAGGGCATCCTTAGGAAGCCTGTCCTCTTAATCGTTTAACTGTGCCACACAGGAAGATAAGTGTAAGAAGGTTATTCAGGGAGTCTTGTCAATACTTAATCTTCTAACAGACGCCTTCCTCTCCCATTAGAGCTAGGATGGCTGTATGAGGGCATCGAGGGTGGTATTTGTAGAAATCTCTGTGTGTGTATGGATGTGCACATACCCATTCATTTGTGCGGCTCTAGAATGACATGTTGTGTGGCATAAAGAACTCACGTGGGAGAATAGATTCCTTATTGCCATGAGGCAGGCAGCAGTTGCTGGGACTAGGGCTTATGTAAGGCTGTGCTCTCAGCCCTGGACTCCAGAGCCAGTTTCCAGCCAGGATCCAAGGGGTCAGCATGCCAGGTGAATGAAATCCTGCCTTTGTTTGAGTGCCCCAGAGCCTCTCTCACTCTGGGACGTTCCGTGCAACAGAAACCCAGACACACTTATTATACAGAAACTCAGGAGGAGAAGAGGAAGCAGGCTTATAAGTGCCAAAGGCAGTGGCAGAAACTGAATAGGCAGAGAGCGCTTTCCGGGCCAAGGCAGCAGAGTGTCCCAGAGCCTCAGAGATTCCACAGTCTGTGAGGATGGGAGAAAGCGTCTTATGAAAGCAGTCTACCAACCCACATCCAAAACAGTGTCATTCTGAAACACTGAACTATATAGAAAGGATTTTTTTTTAAAGAAAGGTCTTAAAAGCATATTTTCATGGAGATTCTGAATTGTGTACTAGATGAATGGAAAGCTGGGCAGTCCAGACTCAATAACTACAGAATATGTGCCACAATAA